>NC_052475.1:6733281-6797027 GCF_009730915.1 Dioscorea cayenensis subsp. rotundata
ATTACGTAATACAAGGCGTATTTGAAAAGATGTAAACAGTTAGCTTATTTGAATGTGAATTGGTTCACATTTTTGTCATAATTTGACATTGAACACGTAATATAGAAGCCGCATGCAAACATAGTAATGTTCATTCTTTATTTTGCTTTCATATCAATGGTAAATTACATGATGTATTTCTATGATCTTATTAAGAAAACTATTGCACAAGGAACTTGTAATCATACGAATTATAGATGCTTGAAATAGTTGTCCTAATTTAAGGGCTTATGATATAATGAGTGTGTTGACTGATTTTATCTTTTTAAAACAGAGCTATTAGTAACATGGATATAAATAGGAGTTGGATGCATACTAGGCTTATGATGGACTTTTGAATCCCACCTTGGGAGGAATAAATGAGTCTTACTCGGATTTTGCAAAAATGCAACCAGAGTAATATGGATGGTATCAAATTAAGTGGCCATGTAATCATCGCAAGTGCTAAAATTGAGCTTTTCTACATGGAACAAGACACCGTTAGATATCATCTTTATGAAGTATTGATTGTACCTGTACTATATTTAGTGGGTTCTCCATGGAGAACCTTTCTATGCCTAATAGTGTAAAGGTATCATGGACAAGATGTGGAATATGAATCAGTTTTGGGCAATGGAACCATCGCATAATATAAGTTAAATAAATTAGTCATGACCTATGGTCTTTGATTCTCTCATACTAATACGGAGGAACTCTCCAAAATGCAGCGGTCAAAAATTTGTTTAAAATGCCAAGAGCTACTAATCAGGGAGGTACGGTTAGGTTAGAAAAAATCATTCACCATTATTATTGTAGAATGCAGCAACAATATGAAAGCGAAATATCATTTGACAGAGATGTTGATAACTTTTGGCTATTTTTGAAAGAATTGAGTTACTGACTGTTAATACGTCAGATAACTTCTACAGCACAAAAGAAGTTAGTTCAAGGATTGCTCATCGGTTGAGAAGATTCGCTGTTCTAATGGGCATGATATATTAGGAGAACACATTGAATTAATGAAAGCAAACTGTGTGTTTCCTAGACGGCGAAGCAAGAGTTAGTCTATCCAAAATAAAAATCCTACAAGAAGAAGATGACATTTTCTTAACCGTTAAGGTTGGCAAAAGACATGCATCAATGCGTACAAAGAAAGAATGAGGATGCACAAAACATGAGTCAAAAGAAGGGTTAGTGTCATTGTTCTCGACAAATTTCCGCATGGAAGCATTTCAATAGTACCTATCCTTCATTTGCATCAGAAAATCGAAATGTAAGATTGGGATTGTATACCGATGGATTCCAACTTAGCAAGTTAGGGTCAATAATATTCTTTCTGGCCAAGAATACTCACTTTGTATACAATTTTACCCCTTTCTATATGTATGAAAGAGGAGCATGTTTTTACTGCACAGTTCCCGGCCCTTATAAACTGAAGGATATGTTGGATGTAGTATTTCAGGCATCCCCAATTGCAGAATTACATTTGTGGGAAGTTGGTGTTGAGACATATGAGATCAAAGAAAAAATAATTTTCAAATGCTATGTCGCTTTATGTGGACCGGCAAGATTTTCCAAAGATATTCAATGTTGTCCTGGTACCAGTAGTGGGATTGTTTGTCTGTATTACAAACAAGATTCAGTTGCATTCACTCTAACAAAACGTGGGAAACAATCTTGGTTTGATAATCACCATAAGTTTTTGCCTCATAATCATCCGTTCAGAAGAAACAAAAATGAAGTTTTCTCAAAATATGACAAACGGTAACAAAGATAGCTCACTATTCCATCCGATGATGAGATCTTTGAAAGAGAAATGGAAGATTTTGCCTACGAGAGTGTTGTGGAGTTCTAGTGCCGCGATGAGGATTAATTGCCACATTATCATAGGATCAATGGTTGGAGGAAATAGAGCATTTTTTGGGAGTTACCTTATTAATGGACAAATCTCATTCTATACAATCTTGATGGTATGGACATTAAAAATATATTTGACAAATATATTCAATATTGTTATGAATGTGGAAGGAAGGACTAAAGATAATACTAAATTTAGGAAAGATTTGAAGGAATTATGTTGTCGGCATGCCTTAGCAAAAGAGATGCTACTAGAAAAATATTCAAATGCATGCTACACTCTTGATAAGAAATCAAAAATTATGCTTTGTGAATGGCTTCCAATCTTAAACCGGATGGATATGTGTCGAACATAGGCCAATGTGTCGACATGAGAAAGTTAAAGCTTTTTGGTATGAAAAGCCATGATTGTCTGTCTCGCGGCGTGATATTACTCTTGTATAACATTCATGACTTCCATCAAGTGTTTGGAGGGCATTAACAGAGATGAGTAATGTTTTTTAGAGAGCTCACTTTAACTATACTCCAAGAAGAAAACATGTTAAGGCTTAATGAAGAAATTCCTTTAATTATCTATAAACTAGAGTGTATATTTCCCTTAAGCTTTTTTTTTATTCAATCGAGCATCTTTCAGTGCATTTGGCTTATGAAGTATAGATTATCGGGTCCCGATATATCATATGGATGTATCCATTTGAGAGGTAAAACTTTAAATTGTTGTTGTACACCTCTACTTGATTCATATCAATTGACTCACATCTATTTATTTAAATTTCTTGAGATGTCCTAGAAAATTGAAAAAGAATGTGAGAAACTAAAGCAAGAGTTGAAGGCTCCATCGTCAATGCTCTACTAGTTGAGGAAGTAACATCATTTTGCGGACATTATTTTGAACCACATGTAAGAAAAAGGCATCGAAAAGACAGTCCCATAATGATGATGGTGAGAAGATGCAAAAAGAACATTTTTAGCAACTTATCAATTTTTCGCTACGTCGGTAGAGAACATTGGGAAAGAGAAAAATAAATATCTTAATGAAGACGATGCACATTGCAAAATGTACATCTTATTAAATTGTCCCGAAGTGTAACCATTTACAATAATATGACTACTTATATTAAGAAGATTGTGAGTTCACCCTGCCTCATATACTAATAGTAAGCTTTCTATTTCAATGTATCAGATCTTTTGTTGATGAGTTAATTGTGGAGAATCAACAAATTGATTATAGACATATTGATGAAAAAATAGAACATGAATTTGCAAAAGATAAGTTTTTTCACGGTTTTCTCATGGTCCTTTAGTATTTTCAACCAATTCCTTGAAGGACTTATCCAAAAGGTCTATTAAGGAGCTATAAGTCTTATACTGGGTGCATAGTAAATGGCTGCAAATTTCACACAAAAACTCATTGCTAAATAGTGCAACAATGAATAGTGGTGTGTGAGTAAAGGTCACAAATTATACAACAAAATGAAAATAGACTACTATAGACAATTAGTTGAGGTGTTATGATTGATACTGACTGCCAATTAAGTGAACAATCTTGTTTAAATATAATTGATTTGTTCCAACACCAAGGTGGGCAACAAAATGGCAACAACAAATATAAACTCATGGATGTCAATCATAAGCGGTTCTTCAACAAACATGAATCATTTGTTCTGCCTCCTAAGCAATTCCCGTTAATTATGCAACATATCTAGTTTAAAAATGTGAGAAGGGCTGACGTTGGCATGTGTTCAAAGTAAAAGCTAGATACGTTGTAAAAAGCCTCCTAAACAAGTTCACCGAAGACATCGACATCATGTGAAAAGAACCTTTTAGCAAGATGAAATGGAAGTTTTTATCTATACAAATCAATGTTGATGATGAAGAACAATCTCTAAATGATCCAAGTGGATATTTGATTGAAATTGATGATGAGTGACAATTGAGATTGAAGATGGTCCTATATTTGAACCGAAAAGCAATGATGAAGATGATGAGTTTGATGAAATTGAAAGTGGTAGTGAATAAATTAAGGTAATATATTTTACAAAAACTCTTGATAGAAATGAAACGTAATAATAATAATAGCATATGTTGCTTAGTTCCTTCCGATATGATTTGTATATGTTCTTATATAATGATTTGTTTATTTGTATATGTTCTTATATAACGATGTTGTTTAAGCCAACATGAGAGGGATGGGTGCAGTAAAGGAGGTTGAGCTACGGAGATTCATCTCGATCAGGCTGAGGCTATGGGTTCACCGCATATCGGAGGAGTCAACTCCGTGCATGGTGAACATTATGACGTTTTACATTTGATAGTAGTGATGCTCCGACTCTAGTTACTTTACACCTAATGTCTGCTACGACCATTACGTCATCACATAGCCAGCATGCTTATGCGGGATCATCATCATCTTCGCTTCACTCCTTGTGCTAGTGGAGGGTCACTAATGGCGCAGCCTACTATACATGCTAGAGATGCTTGATATCATCCATGGATTGCTTGCCCCTGCTATTGATGAGTCAAGGGGACAAACAGCTAGTGAATGGAATATAAGTATTAAAAATTAAAGCTATGCTTACTACAAGTTATTAATAATGAGCTATTTAATTTATTCATTGTTCTTTGTATATTCGTAGGTCGCATCCCTCATATGTCTATGCATCAAAATTACATTCATCTTTTAAGGAAAGAATGGATGAGAATGGATACGCTGTTTGGAAGAATGCTTGAGGAGACAAAAGGACTTCTATTGGAATGAATTTCGTGTAGATTTATATAATATTTAAAAAGTAAATTTTGTTTCCTTATATTTGTAATGTTTATTGAATTTGTAAAATCCTTAACATGATGGTACAAATACTTGATGTTGTTTGTGAGGAAAAATAAAATTGTAATGTTAATTTATTTATCCTCACAAAACCTAAAGATTATTTGTTAATAAGTATTATGTCATCACATCATTCAAATATTATTGCTTAGTTAGTACTTTCAAATTGGTAATTGTTAGTGAATTTGAAAATCATTATCATGATTGTTTGGATGTTGGCAAAACACATGATTGATGTTGCTTGTGGCACCAAATTTTATTGAATTATTAATTATATAGTGCCATTTTCCATAATCTCAATCTTATTGTTAGTATTTTCCTATAATTATAATTAGCAAAACATTAGTGGTTTAAGATAAAACATTGGTCAATATTTTTAAATCGACAATTATATATAATATGTATGCTTGTTTATGTTAAACTATAGAAATTTTTTGTATGGGAAGTGTCAATGCTATCTGCTAGTAAGATGGCTTGACAACGTAAAGCTGCAGAACGGTATAGAGCATTGATGTGTAGTTTGAGAAAGGGGAAAGAAAAATCAATGCATGTGTCTGACTCTGCTTGGAAGACATGGACTAAGGCATCGAATTCACCGGAATTTGAAACTCGGTGAGAAAGCTACCACAAACTGACTAACTGAGATTAAGGACCTGGATATGGTATATCCTGACACATAGGAGGCTCCATTTCTCATGCTTCCCATGCGGATAGATTAGTAATTTGTTTAATATTTGTATAAATGTGTTTTTAAATTATAAAGAATTAGTTTAGTGCTAATTGTAACAAATATCAATATGTTGTATTATTCTAGCGATTGAAGCTTGGATGTGATCCTCGCCCTTTTGAGTTTTTGAAGTGACTCGTATAAAGAAAGGTATCTCCATGCTCGTTGATGCACGTGCTCAATCTATTAAGGTAAGCAAATAATTTTTTGTGGGGTTTTCAATTATAGACTTTGTCTATAATGTTATTCTGAGTTTATATTTAGTTGTTTTGAGAATAATATTTAATGAGTTTAGTTAATTGATGTAGGATCTCCTTTTGGAGCTTGTGGAGCAGGCATCTCAAACACAAGAAGGGCATGATGTGCTTCCTATTGTGGATGAAACAACTCTATACTATAAGGCTGTTGGGGGGAGGAAAGAAAAGTCGGGTTCATGGAATAGGGTCCCAAGCGTGTATCCTTTATCCACAGTCATCTTCGAGTTTGTCCACTGGTTCGTCATCTAAGGCACTATAGGCTGAGGTTAGAGATTTGCGTCAAATTATTACTCAAGTCCAAGATTATGAGGAGTGACACCAACAGACTCTTAGTCAAGTCCAAAATCGTTAGGAGAGGCTTCAACAGACTCCTAGTCAAGTCTAAGATTGTGAGGGGAGGCTTCAACAGACGCTTGACCAAGTACAAGATAATAACAAGTAGCTTCAACAAAGTTTGCTTGACATGAAAGAGGAGAGAGACCAATATCATGAGGAGATGATGCGTCAAATGAAGGACATGATGATGAGTTTTGAGAAAAGGAATTTTCAGCAGCCGCAGTTTACCACACAAGACTCATAGCCATTAACTGACGATTATGATGTTGACTTATAGTTGTATTTGTCGTATACTTACTATTTTGTGTTGAACATATATACTTAAACATTTCTTTTTTTTATGAATTGATGAATTTATATTAATTTTTGGTATTCTAGGTTTAAAAAAAAATCATATACTAGGTTTATAAAAAATTAGGGATATAATTTTTATTTTATTATTTTGTTTTACTTGAATGTTAGAAATGGATAAGAAACAGATTTATTTGTTTCCATATTATTTTTTTAATTTAAAAAACTTTAGAAACAGATTAGGATAAAAAAAAACTTTTGTTTCTAATGGGGCGAAACAAAAATAAAACATAACATATTCCGTTTGGAATCCATTTCTAATTTTTGTAACGGTAACACTTTCATTTCAAATTGGTTTCTAAATTGAGAAACGGAATTACAAAGGATTTTAGAAACAAATTAGCAACATACATCATTCTGTTTTAATTTTTCAAAAGTTAAAAGCATATTGGTTCCTCTTTTCTAATCCATTTCTAAAGTTAGAAACGGAACGTTTCCCTGTTTCTATTTAAATTAAAAACAAGGGTTTTTGAAACAGATAAATTTCATTTCAAATCCATTTCTCAACTGAATTAGCAACGGATTATAAACGAAAAATGTTGTTTCTAAACAGTAATTTTCTTGTAGTGATATTCATGATATCAAGGTTGGCAATGGAGGCATGATTAGGGATTCAACCACTCACTGTACTTTAAGTACAGTCCCTGAGGTTCGACAACCCCACCCTTCACGGGGTACCACTTTACTACTTGTGTGCGACTCGTATACTTGTGAAGAGTGCATCACGCCTTAGCTAAACTCCCTGGTAGGTGACAGATGTGACTGCAATATACTCAGCCTCAGTGCTTGAGAGTGCCATGACCTCTTGCTTCTTGGAGCTCCATGAAATAGCATCTGACCCCAAGGTAAACATATATCCATCCAGTTGTGCTCCTTCGGTCATTAACGGAGCCTCCTTAGTCATTGTCCACATAAGCTTGCAAGATAAAATTCTCCACCTTCTTGTATTTAATGTCAAAGCTCAAGGACCTTGAGAGATAATAAAAAAATTCTCTTGACTTCCCCCATATGATCTTTTGTTTGGCAATTCATGAACTTGGACACCAAGCTCACAAAAAAACATCATATTTGGATGGGTATGGGTTCAATAGAGGAGTCCTCCAATAAATTTTCTATATAGCGCTTCATTTGCTTTCCCAGAATCATCACCTTTGTGTAATTTCTCATTTAGGTTGAGAGGAGTTAGCAAGCTTTTGCAGTTCAACATTCCTGCTCTCTTTAAAAGTTCTTCAGAATATCTTCTTTGACTAACTGTAATGGATATACCCATTCCTTTGAACAACTTCCAAACCTAAGAAGTATTGGAGCCTTGCTAGGTTTGTCATCTCGAATGTATGCTTCATCTCTTCCTTGAATTCAACTAGCATGTGAGATGAATAGCCCATGTATAAGATGCCATCCATGTATAGGCATATATAACAGAAGCACTCCTCCCTTTCCATCCTTCTTCTTATAGACAGTAGGTTCATTGCCATTTCTCTAAAATCCAAGCTTGGAAAAGTGCTTGGCGATCTTGCTATACCAAGCCCTTGGGGCTTGGCGCAACCCATATAGAGCCTTGTTCAGTTTAAACATCATATCTTCTTTACCGTTTACTTCATAGCCTTCAAGTCGATAGACGAAAACCTCTTTCTCTAAGTCTCCATTGAGAAAGGCTGACTTCACATAAAGTTGCAAGATGGGTCAATCCATCTGTATTGTAATAAATAAGAAAATGTGAACTATTTCCATTCAAACTACCGAAGAAAAGACCTTCTCATAGTTGATCTCGTACTTTGGAGAGTAGCCCTTGGCTACAAGTCAGGTCTTGCGCTTGTGAAGAGTCCTATCTGACTAGAATTTGGATTTATAAATCCATTTAAGTCCCACAACATTTTTCCCTTGAAGTATAGATGCAAGAGACAAGGTGTTGTTTCTTTGTATGGCTTAGATCTCTTCTTCCATGGCATGCTTCCACTAGTTTAACCTTATAGCTTCTTCAAAGGAGGATGGATCTCTAGCAGCCATTATAGAAGAACAAGAGTCATAAATCTCATTAAGGCTTCTATACCTCATGGAGTTGCATCCGAGGTTTACTTGAATGTTTGTGGTTCAGTTGCATTGTTGTGAGTTGAGTGTTCAATTGGAGAACTTCTCTCATTTACATTACTAGTAGTTGCACTCTCAGGAAGAATGAGACTAGGTTGTAGAGGTTAACTTTCTTGTGTTTCCCACTCTCATGTAGTGTCCTCATGAAACACGACATCTCAGCTTATAATTACTTTCCTAGTGTGAGGATCCAGAATTTTATAGGCCTTAGCTTCCCCACTATATCTAATGAACACAAGCTTCTGAGCCTTTGGGTTAGGATTCTTCTAGTGTTGAGCGTTCACAAGTACAAAGGCAAGACATACGAAGACTCGTAGATGCGAGATGGATGGGGTTGCACTAGTGAGTGCCTGAAAGGAGTCAAGTCCATCAATGCTCGTGTGGGGGATCTATTGAGAAGGTATACAGAGGGTGCCACTGTTTCTGCCCACAAGTTCATCAGAAGACCATTCTCATTTAGCAAACATCTTGCCATTTCAACCGCCAACTAGTTATTATGCTATGGTACACCATTCTTGTTGTGCCCTGCCCTATATAACCCTAGTCTTTTTAGACATTCTTGCATATTTTGGAGTTAGGAGGGTAATTTAGTCTTTTTCCATATCATTTCTTTTGGCAATACCTCCAACCATGCCTTGTCTTTTCAAAGCCTTTTCAAAGCCATGCCTTGCCTTTTCATTCTCTTTTTGCTTTTCTCTTGGAGAAGAAGAAGGCCTTGGATGATGTTCCTCCCTTTGAAAGATTGAAGCTCCATCTTTCCTTCCTCCTTCCCTCCTGAAGCTAGCAAGGTAAACACCCCATTCTTCTTGTTTTCTCCTTTTTTTTTCTTAATCCTTTCTAGGTGAACCTAGTGCCATGTTTGAGCTTTGATTCTTGCACTATCTTCTTGTTGCTGTGTAGAAGGTTATTGGAGTATGATTCCATTGTTTGTGCTTGCAATTTCTGGGGTATTGTAGCACCAATGAATTCTACTTATTTTCTTATTTTCTTTGGCTTAGAGGGAAGCTTAAACCTTTAAAACTTATTTAGTAACCTGAGGAGTTAGTTGAGCAAAGGCTAAAGTCAATTAGGGTTGTTTGGTAGAGAAACCTAAGGGTTTCATTGTGTGGCTTTTTGTGCTAATATTTATTGGTGTTTTGTTGTGCTTTGTCAAGGAGGTGAAGCTTTGGCTCGAGGGAAAGTGCTAGTCGAGGTTTAGCATTCAAAAAAGTGAAATCATTAAATTAGTGAGAGGGACTATTAAGCATAATCCTATCAGAAGAATACCGATATTTATATGCAAATTTATAATATCTTGTTTTAATAAGGTTTTGTTGGTTATTATGTTTGAATCAAGATGTTTATTGCCTTAAAATGAGTTTATTGCTTGATGCTTCATTTATGCAAAATTTTGTGTTCAAAGGAAAAGACTTTTGGGTTGATATTTGATTTGTATGTCGTGAGTTGATTCGTGTTAAAATCTTTGGAGATGCTTGCATGTTTATCATTTCCTCGTGGAAATGGTTGTGTTTCATGAGTATTGAGTATTATGCTAGCTATTGTAATCCGTGTGGTCTTTTGAGATTGTATGGTGGTATCCTACTATAGTAGGCAGTCTGCACTAACAATCTATTGAGGTGGCATGGTATACCGGCTGATCATTGTTCGTCCAATTCAGGAGAGGATGTAGGATCCTGATTGGATGGACATCGGGGAGCCGGAGGTACCATATGGTGAACCGATGGGTCAACGTTAAGGGCATGAGTACCTTGACGGCTCTAGACCTAGCAATGGCCACAGTGAAGGTTTAGAGAGTTTTCTAGCACACTGCGTGCTGGGTGTGTGATGAGAGTTGGGTATTGTATTGAGTTGGTGTTTTCATGCAACTAAATTTGAGATTTATCCTGTTGTTTTTCTTTTGTAGTGTCATCTTGAATTTGTGGTAAAGGGGCAAAGCCCAACTGTCGCTCTTAGGAGGATAGCCTCCCACATATTGGATTTGGCACGAGTATTGTGTTCATTTATCTTGAAACTCATTTTATTTAGTTTGTTATACTTATATTTGGAATTTTTTGATTTATATGTTTTATAGTGAAGATTTTTTTGATGTTCAGTATTTTAGTGGATTTGATGTTGTAAAACCCTAGTTGGGGTAAAAAGCCTTCTTGACTCTATCTTTTTGTTTTATTGTGTTAAAGATTATTATATGTAATTATATTCCAAACTAGTTATTTTATTAGTATAGTATTATTTTGGTGATTTATGTTTATTATTTTGGTATTTTCTGGTAGAGTTGTGCTAACCTCCACTCATTGAGTACCTGTGGTTGCTCATCCCTCTTTCTTCTTCCTAAGCTGTTGCAGGTAGTTGGTGCGGCTGTATGGTAACGTGCTAAGCATTTGTTAGCTTCCTACCTTCTATGTTTCTCTTTCTATTTATATAAGTTATCTTGGTCATGAACATGTTATTTGAGTCTTGGATCCACTAGTAGGTTAAAAACTATGTTACATGGTTTTGTATTTAAACAACTCTTAAACATTTTGTGTATGAGCATTGCTGCTATCGTTGTTGCTTCCTTGCGCGTTTGTGCATCTCTCTATTTTCCGTACTCATTGTCATTATTATTGTTGGTGTTACTTCCACTATGTATCATTGTGCTTCTCCACTCTATTTCTATGTGAGATATTGTTGAATTCCAAGTTTGTTGATCAGCCTTGCGGCATTCCGAGGATTGAGTGGTGGGGTATCCCTCCTCGGGATTATCGCAGTGGTTGTCTCATCTTGTAGGCCTAAAGGTTAGGGTGTGTGACAACGCCCCTTGCGTATGTCCCTCAAGTGCACGGGTTTGTCGAAGTAATAAAATCCCAGATGAGTGGGGTATCGTATCCACAGGGAGTAGGGAATAAAAACACTTAAATTGTTTCTTAACTAAGTGAAAGATGAATAGTGATATGTATGACAAGATATGAAATAATAAAAGTAAAAGAACAAGAAAGAGAGCACAAGTAAAGGAGAAGGTAAGACAATCGATATAAATGGGGTACCCAGATATTGTTCCACCTAGGACAATCGTTTCAAGTGCAAAAATCCTCTATTATACTTTCTAACTGATGTAATAATGATTTTTGGAGATCCTTAAATACATGTTCCCAAATCTAAGGTCAACCATGTCTAACTCTATACATTCCTGGAGGAGAAATTGAATAATCTCTCAACCTCACACTCGTATAGAATTGCAATGAGTTCTAGGGATTCCAAGTGATAAATCCTCTTCCTAGATGTAGACCTAACCCTTTGGTCCAGGTGGAAGGTCCCTAGCCATAATTAAGCCCTAGGTGCTAAAATCACTTCAACGCTTCACTCCGTTGCACCCGCAACTAAGCCCCAGCCGAAGGTCATCTTTTAGCCCATTCACTCTACTATGACAGCAAAGAACTTGAGGAAATAGAGGTAGAATAAATCACACCGGAGGGAAAAGGGGATGCTCCCCTACCTCTCGACTCACCCTCTCAACCCTCTCCAATCTATCTTTGTCTAACTCTCATAGTGGTGTGTCACTGACTCACAAGGGTTACCAATAAGAACTCTCAACCCAAATGTCACTCTAAGGGAGTATTCATACAATCAAGCATTCAAGATTGGAACTCAAATAAAACATCAATTAATTGAAAGCATAATAAAGAGGTTCAATGAAACGAATACATCCTAGGGTTCATAAATACCCAAGTACCCACTAGGGGGTTTAGCTCTCCATGGAGCTAATTACAATCAATGAAATCAAATGTAAAAGCAAAGAATCCATAGAAAACCCCCTCAATAGTCGTGGCGATGGTCTTGTGGAGAGTCCTCTACTCGTCCAAGGGTCCCTTTGTCGGGTCTAGGATACACCTCGCCGGATTGGTGCCGACGAAAGCTCTCCCACTAACCTTCTTCCAAACGGAGCGCGATGTCAGAGCCGTAGAATTTCTCCCAATCCCTAGCCAATACCTCTCAAAACCCTAGCAGCCATCCTCTCTCAAGTTGGGGAAAAGATGAAAAAAAAAGATCCTAAAATCGGGGCTGAAATCAGCCTTAAATATGGCTGGAATCGAGAATCCACAAGCCCATGTGGGCACCCCTATGGATTTTTCGCACGGGCTTGTGGAATTTCCACACGCTCGTGTGGATTCTCTATTTTCATCCTTCTTCAGCAGGCTGTGAACGATACCTACTGCAGTGTTTTGCTACAGTGGCCTGCTACAGTATCGGCCCGAAACACTCCCGAATCCATGCTTTCATCCAGGCAACATAAACGGGCACACGTTTACATCATAGATCGCTTTGCTTCTTCAATAACGGACATGTTGGTGGAGATCTTGCTATACATGCACAAGCCAAAATGCTTGAATGTGACTGTCCTTGTACCCCTCTAAATCGTTGTGCTACTTGAATACATGGAGGTTGGCACACATTCCCGAATTTCAAACCCGACTTATGTCTTCGCATTTGAACCTTTTCAAGATTTTCTCCAAATGGTGCATTTACGATCCACATTGGCTTCTTTCTCTAATATTTGGCCTCACAACCCTATCTGCATGAAAGTAACATAAATACACACATATTAGCGTTAAAACCCGATAAAAGTAATGCTCATCATAAGGAAAGAACACTTCATATTTTTATCACACAAGCACTTATCAGTGTGACAATTCTGTTCCTGAGTGTTTGGTGTGGTAAATTGCTATCTAATGCTGTGAGTCTCACAATACTCTTTGAAGTCACCGAACATGAACTCTCCTCCTCTGTCGGTGCGAAGTTGCTTTACCGACAGCTTATATTGTCTTTCAACCAACTATTTGAAGGTTTAGAAGTGTTGGAGGGCTTCATCCTTGCTGTGAAGGAAGAAAAACCAACAAAAACATAAGTAGTCATCAGTTAACAAGAAGAAGTAAACATTTCCCCTGATTGATTTCGTTTTCATAGGACCACAGAGGTCTGCATGCACCAATTCAAGAGAAAATTATGCATGTTCCGAGCTTCTAGAAGAAAATGGCCATCATGTTTGCTTTTTAAGAGTGTATCCTTCACATAGCTCAGATGTGAAGATGTGAGGAAGGCCATATACAAGCCTTTTGCGTGCAAGCATCTGCATGCTCTAATAATTTAGATGACCCATTCTTCGGTGCCAAAGAGAAGAAAACTCCCTATCTTAAGAACAACATGTGCTTCGTCAACCTCATCCATTCTCAGCGAGAATAGATTATATGAGGTCTTCTTAATTCAATCCAACTCCTTCTATGTGAATGTATCACTGATGATACACTCACTGTCTGAGAATACCACCAAGTATCTAGAGTTTGCCAGTTGCTCCAAGCTCAGCAGATTATGTGCCAAGTGAGGAACAAATGGCACCTCCTTCAGCATACGTACTTTACCCAAGCTTGTATAAAATGCTACAATACCAATATCCTCTACTTGAAGCTTGTTATCATCTCCAAGTCTCACTGTTTCCTTTGTTGTTTCCTCTAACTCCTGGAATAGATTTCGGACTCCCATCATGTGAGATAAGGCCCGTTGTCCACCAACCAGATGTGGTCCTCCACCTCAGCTGGGCCTCCGCTAGCCATAAAGAGCTGGCTCTGCTCTAGATCTTCACCAACATTTACTGATTTTTCTTTATACCAGTAGTGGGCCTTGACATGCTTGTATTTATTATAATTATAACATTGTATGTTTGCTTTCCTTGACTTGTATTCACTATTCTGTCATTCAGACTTTGACCTTCTTGGGAGCCATCTCTTCCTCGACCTCTAAACAATCTCTTTCCTCGTCCTCGCCCTCCTTGTCTCCAGTTATCTCCACGCCCCACTAACTCTGAGCAAGTATGAAGAGCCTTTTCTTCAGCCGAATAAGTGAATAGGTTGAGATGAACTTCGTGGGCTTGTAAGGACCCGCTCAACTCCTCATATGAAAGAGTTTTCAGGTCTTGTACCTCTATAATAGATGACATAACATGGTGGAATCATAGCGTCAAGCTCTGGAGTATTTTTCTGGCAGTTGTCTGGAGTATTTTTCTGGTTTATTTAGAAGAAAAGCTTTAGATTCCCCGTCTTCCTATGCTCCTAATTAAGCTTTTGCCTATCAAAGAAAAAGAACATAAAACAGACTTTTGAAGTATGAAGTAACGGAACTGTTCATATCATAGGACCCGATCCTTTCAATCTTCGTGTTCTCTTTTCCAAAAAAACATTCCAATTTAAATAAAAAAAGAATTGGGAATGAGCACCCAGCTCTACACTCCGCAGGCGATAGAAATGAAAATGTCCACTCGTCGGGGCTTGGCTTTCTCTTTCTATCATGTCCTCTATTATGTGTTCACTCGAGACTCCTTCCTTGGCAGTTGTCTGGTTAGCCATCACTCCGTTGACAAAGTCATGGTTGATTCCAAGTCCTTTATCTTCACTGTTTCGAACTCCTGCCTTAATTTGTGAAGCTTCATTTCCACCACCTTGGAGTTGCCCAAGTGTTCAGTTTTCAGTAAATCCCATGCCTCCAGCTAAGTGGATAGCCAAGGCATACATGGAGCAATTTAGGGCAGATCCAACATGGAAGTTCTCATGGATAATACAAGCTCTAATCAGCTAGTTGAAATAACCAGATTGACAACATATAGGGCAAAAAAAATTACTTTAAGGTACTTGGTTTATTTTTTTCATAAATGAATAGATGCTAGCATTAACAATGATTAGGGTTTATATTGGTTTCATAGAAGCTTTCTTTCTTGGTGCTAACGCTAGTTTGCTTCCATGGCGACGAAGAGAGGTCAACAATTGATGATTTTGGATTTTTCTAGAGATGGTTCTGGAGATGGTCTCCAACCTGTGAATTCTTGCTCGAGCAATGATCTGAAAGAGAATGCTTCTGATGGTGGAGTTCATAAAGTTGGTGGTACCCTAGCTTCGGCTTTGGAGGATGTTAATTTGAATTTTACGGATGGTGTTAGAGCTAGTGCTATGAATGTGGAGAAGGTTTCTTCAATGGTTAACGATGATGATGGGCATTTTGGTGAGGTTCTTGGAAAGGAAGAGGCTAAATCTTGGTTTCTCTTTTTGCATCCAATAGGTCTAAGGAAAATGGGAGTGAGTTGCATTTTGTTACTCCATCTCTATCTAATGGCAAGAAGGTTGTTAGTTTTCATTCTTATAAGGTGAAGTAGGAGGAGATGAGGTGGAAGAATGCTCTTATTAGTTATATCTATGGCTTGCATCCAAAATTGGAGAAAATAGATTCTTTTGCAACTAATAGGTGGAAGAAGTATGGGTTTGTTTAGGTTTCTCGTATTAATTCATTTTTCTTTTTGTTTCAATTCAGTGAGGAATGTGGGGCTGATCAACTCCTTAGGGATAGCCCTTTTTTCTTTGATAATTGTCCTTTTGTTTTGAAGAAATGTTATCCAAAGATGAATTTGGATGTATCGGCTATGTTCTCAATCCCTATTTTGATTCAATTTCCTAGTTTACCCTAGGAATTTTGGATAACAAAGATGCTCAGTAGGCTGGGTAGTTTTTGTGGCAGGCCATTATATTGTGATAAATGTACCTTCACCAAGTTGAGACTAGGTTAAGCTAGGATTTTAGTTGACATGGAAATTGAAGGTGATTTCCCTGACTCTATCTCTTTGCAGGATGAAAGGACAAGTCTTTCATCAAAGGGTTGTCTATGAGTGGAAGCCTAAATTTTGGCATAAGTGCAGGAGGTTTGGGCATCTAGGGCAGGATTGAAGATCTGAAATTCCTGTTAAGAAAGCATGGCAAATTAAGGTGGATAAAGTTCAGGGGAAACAAGGTAGTGAGGAGGTCTTTATTTATCCTAAGGTTGTTGGAGCATCTTCAAATTCTAATAAGATAAAAGATGTGCATGTTCCTGTGGAGCCTTTGCTTGCTAGTATGGATGGTATGCTAATTAAGTTTGAGAAAACACAGGAAATGCTTGGTTCTCAGGATATAAAGCAAGATAGAGCTCAGTTTAAAAATATGTATATAAAGGAAACTTCTGTTCAAGGTGGAGTTTCTATGAGAAGTAGGGAGATTTTAAATTCTGCAACTACTTTTCAGGGGGTGATGGAAAAGTCATAGTTTCAACCATCTATTTCTGTGGAAGTATCGCAACAAAATAATAGAGCAAGTACTAGTGGTGTGGTTGGTGTTATAGGTGAAGGAAGGAAGGGCAAGAACCCTAACCTTCCTAAGATGCTAGAAAATGATTTCTTCATGGAATATTAGAGGGTTTAATGGCCCACTGAAGCAAGCAGGGATTAGATCGCTAGTTTTAAGTCAGAACATTGCTATTTTAGGAATTTTGGAGACTTAAATTAAAGAGGCAAATTTGTTTCCTGTTTGGAAAAATTTGAATTTAGTTAATTGGTAGGTGGTTCACAATTATGCAAGTGATGTTTTGGGCAGGATTTGGGTTCAGGGTGAAGATATATGTGATTAAATCAGGTGCTCACTTTATACATTGTCAAATTGAATAAGAGGATAAATTTTTCCTTTGGACTTGTGTCTATGGTTCTTATGAGCCTGAAGTGAGAAGAAAGCTGTAGAGTGATCTTCTTGATTTGAGTTGTGGAATTGATGTGCCCTGGCTTGTTCAAGGTGACTTCAATGCTATCATGAGTGATTTGGATAGAGTGGGTGGAAATTCTATGAATGAAGTTGCTGCAAAGGATTTTAAAGACTAGGTTTTTCATGCTAATCTCCAGGAAATTATATCTAGTGGGCCTAAATTTACTTGGACTAACTATCAAGCTGGGGATAGGAGGATCTATAGAAAGTTAGATTGGTGCTTTGTTAATGAGTTTTGGCCTGAGCAGTGGAGTGATTCATGATGTTCTATTTTACCTCTTGGAGTTTCTAACCATTGTCCCTTGTAACATGGTGGATAGGAATAGGGGTATTAAGTGTCCCTTTCATTTTGATATGTGGAGTGAGGATTCAGATTTTTTGAAGATTGTTGAGAAGGTGAGTTGAGGGTGTTAAATAGGAGGGATTTCAGTCATATTTCAGAGAAAGTAAAGAAGTTCAGGGAGTTACATGGTAAGCTTCAATTGAATTTGCAAATAGATCCTATGAACAATGTTCTGCAAGAAGAAGAAAGAGCTTCTGCTCTACATCTACAGAGATTAATTTCTTGGGAGGAAAATTTTCTAAGACAAAAGGCTAAATGCAAATGGTTAAATCTGGGAGAACAAAACACTAGCTATTTCTTTAAATTGGTCAAACAAAGAAGAACCAGGAGTGCAATTTCTCAATTGATGCTTTCGAATGGTGAGCTCTGCTATGATCAAGCTTCTATCTCTTGTGAAGTTCTTGCTCATTTTGAATTACCTTGGTTCCGCTAGAGAGAGAAATGCTTCAATTGATTCTAGTATTTTCCAAGAGAGAGTTATATCTATTGATGATTATGAGGGTTTATGTAGAGAAGGCACAGTTCAGGAGATCACTAATGCTTTGTGAGAATTAAAGGGGAGAAAAGTCCAGGTCCTAATGGGTATAATAGTAGTTTCTTCAAGAAGTCTTGGAAAATTGTTGGCTCAAATGTAATGTAAGCTATTAAGGACTTTTTTAGGTCTGGAGTTCTACTAAAACAAACTAACTCTATAGGTATAACCCTTGTTCCTAAAGTAGCCAACCCCATGTGGTTAAATGAGTATCGGCCAATTGCTTATCATAATGTTATATACAAGGTCATATCCAAGGTGCTAGCTACTAGGCTCAGAGTTGTTTTGGATGGGATTATTGACTCTAGCCAATACGCTTTCATTCCAGGAAGGAAGATCTGTCATAATGTGCTACTTGCACATGAGCTGATGAGAAACTATCATAAAAACAAGGATGGATGTTGTGCTCTAAAAGTGAACCTCCAAAAGGCATATGATTCAATTTCTTGGGATTTGTTTAGAAGAAATGATGCTGGCTTTTAGATTTCCTTAGAATTTCATAAACCTTGTAATGGCGGGAGTGAGGACATGTATGTTTTCAGTAATGATTAATGGGCAATTAGAAGGTTTTTTCCCGGGAAAGCAAGGCTTGAGGCAAGTAGATCTTATATCTCCATTGTTATTTGTAATGTGTATGGAATATTTCTCAAAGATTTTGGGTAAACTATTGATAAGTGTCTAAATGTACGTATTTTTTGTATATGTATTTGTTTCCTCTAGCATGTATTTTTATAAGAATTGATGGCCGTTTTGTGCTTAATCATGTCTTATTTGCTTTGCAAGGCACAGAAACGCCACGGAGGACACGAAGATATAATTTGGGCGAAAAATAGAAGAAAACCAGGTCGCGGTACTGTAGCGTATTCATTGTTTTTCATTGTTTCTTCATGTTTTTCATTGTTTCTTCATCTCTTACACCACATTTTGAATTATACGGCCCCCATACGGCCCCCATACGACTGTATGGATACTATACATCATGTTTTTCATTGTTTCTTCATCTCTTACACCGCATTTTGATATATACGGCCCCCATACGGCCCCCATACGACTGTATGGATACTATACATCATGTTTTTCATTGTTTCTTCATCTCTTACACCACATTTTGAATTATATTGGATTCCTCTATGCTTGATTGGGTTTTTCATGGTTTGTAGAAATAATGAGGATGAAGAAATTGGCAACAACCATGGAGATATGTTTTCACCAAATGAGTGACCACATTTTTGGACAAGAATACCATAGAACAAGATGTCATTTTGTGATGAGAAACCTAATTCTAAAGACAAGGGCTAGCATGGACACTTTGTTTTATTATTTAGCTTTTATTTTCTAGTTTTTGTGTTAGTGTTTGCATGATTACTCCCCATCTCATTTTTGTAAATTTTTGTGGAATGATGGTGTCCCTTTTATGCCTTGCAGGGCATTAAGGGAGCTTGGTGAGCCCTCCTTCCATTTGGTGGAAGCCCGACCCGATATGTATAGCTCGCCATACTTTGTGTTCGGGTCACTCCTTGTCATTTGCACAAGAATAACCGGGGAAGTTCGTTTTCACCCTCCTCTATTGTTTTCATTGCATATATTACCATGATTTTCATGATTAGTGTACATTGGGGACAATGTACAACTCTAGGTGTGAGGATGGGTGTATTGTATGTATTAGGGTTAATATTTACATGCTAGTGTACCCATGATGGCTTATTCATTCTTGTAAGACTATTCTAGCATGGTTTAATGATTGATGTGAGTTACATGCTTTGTGTGCTTTATTGAATCTTGTTTCACCTCAAGTATGGTCTTGTGCACTGAGTCTTGTGTTGATGCCCTGGGAATAGCCAACTTGACTACTCTATATCTCTTGAATGCTTAACACACATCTTTGAGTATTTGGTCTTAAAATACTAAGTTCCTTCATTCAATGAACTCCTAAGAACTTCTAAGTCTTGTTGAGCGAGCCCTAATTTTGTGGCATGTAGAGTAGTCTGAAGACGTGATCTAGGGCGATTGTGGAAATGAATTAAAAAAAAGTGAAAAAAATGAGTCTATGTCAGTATTCCTTTGCTAATGAAGCATGAATGTGTCTATGTAGACTGTAATCAAGTAGTTGGGTGGCTCTTGTGCCTAACCAGCATGTGCACCCTCCAAAAAGATTTTGTGGTGCAGTCTATGTTAGTCGGACTCGAAAAAAAAAATGAAATGAAATGAAAATAAAAACCCTAGTGATCTTTTTGGCTACCTACTAAAGGTTTTGAGAAGAAAAGTGGGAGCTAGTTCAAGTTTAGGGCTTAGAAGGATCTTACTTGTTTATTGAAGTAGCACTTAGCATTTTAAGACTTAGTACTCTTGCCTGTGGAGTGATTAGCATCTAGAGCTGTACTTATTGAAGTCAGTAGGCTAGACCAGGTCAGGACAGATGACATACAAGGTTCACACACATGGCATAGACATATAAGTGGTGAGACAGGATCTTTCTTTTGTGCTTAGTGTTTCTAACTCATTATCTGGTTATCATTTCACAATGCTTGTAGAGTCTTGTATTTATTTGAGCTGAAGGTAATACATTTAGCCACTTATCATTATCTTTGTTTTTCATGATTTGTTTGCTTGAGGATAAGAAAATACTTAGGTGTGGGGATATTTGATAAGTGTCTAAATGTACATATTTTTTGTATATGTATTTGTTGAATTTAGCATGTATTTTTATAAGAATTGATGGTCGTTTTGTGCTTAATCGTGTCTTATTTGCTTTGCAAGGCACGAAAACGCCACGGAGGACACGAAGATATAATTTGGGCGAAAAATAGAAGAAAACCAGGTCGCGGTACTGCAGCGTATTCACTGTAGCTGGAGTACTGTAGCAATGGTGCTGTAGCATAGACACTGTAGCTGCCACTGTAACACCTGGAGAGTTTTCAAGACAGAAATTGAATCATGGCATACGGCCTCAATGCTGCCCGGGATCTTGCTCGGGATCTTGCTCGGGATCTAGCCCGGGATGATCACTGTAGCCATAAAACTGAGAGCATTTGTGGAGTTTGCCTACCCCGAATAGTGTCAATGAGGGGCTCAATGAGGTCCTCATTAAGCCGGGGATACCACCCAGGATTGAGGTCAATTTGAGGGGGATTGTGGAGGTATATAAGGGGATCTTTGAGGACTTTTTGGAGAGGGGACTTCTTCTTGGCCTCTTGGGCCGCCGCCACCACACATCGTTGAGGCCTTCCGGCCATCTTCTGGCGGCGATCCCTGTGGGAAATGAGCACACATCATCACCAAGAGGGAGAGGAGCATAGGAGAAGGAGTTGGAGTGAAGTTTTAAGCCACCATTGCATCACCATTCAAGGCTTCATCAATCCAAGGAGGTCAAGACCGTAGAGGGAGTTTTCTTGCGTCTTTATTGTCTTTCTTTTCCTTGTATGTTGTATAAGTATCCCTTGTCATGAGGGATTAACTTATTTTGGTGTTTGGATTTGGATGAACCCTAGGGTGTATTCTTGTGTATGAACTTGGAATGTTGTTCTTCATTGAATTTGATGGTTGTTTGAGATTCAATCTTTCATGCTTTCATGCATAGAATTACATATATGGAGAGATCCGTAATTCTACTATGAGTTGTATGCGTAGATGTGACCTACTCACGTGTACTAGATCTAGGAGAGATTGAAAGGAGATACTTGTGCCTACACGCCGAGAGATCGGGTGTTGGTAGCCCTCCATTATTAGGTTTAAGCCGAAGGATGGTAGGTTTACTCCTTTTAGAGAACTCCAAGAACATAATGCGATCATATGTGTGTTAATCCGGAAGAGATTCCAATTAACATTCGTATGGGATCAGGGGTTAGTCACCGAGAGATTGGGGCTAATCTACTCACGAGGTCTCTAGGTCTCAATTATGATCAATGCATCTTTAACTCATCCTAGTTTGGGACTTAATGACAACCCTAGGTGGATTCCTTGTCCAAATACTCCCTTCTCATGCTTGATACTCCCTTGTTTGTTTACATCCCTGTGGTAGTTACCCAGCCATAGATTAGTTAGTTTATTTTATTTTATTTCATTTGTTCTTCATACTAAGAATTGTAGGCTAGATAATAAATGAAGAGTGAGTAATAATACTTCTTTGGCCCCGTGGAATACTACGACCCCTGTGTCACTCACAGGGTATTTCTTGACTCCTTTATTTATTATAAAGTAGTTTATATAGTATAAATATTATATTTTTTTCAAAAAAAAATTGTAAAAATTTATTGTTTGACCACTTGACGTTTATAAACTAGGTCATAACATATAGAAAATATATATATTTAGAAAAAATATTTATAAAAATCTATTGTTTGGCCACTTGATTTTTTTACTTGATCATTCCTAAAAATATTTATAACTGCTTTATAGCCTCTTTTGTTTTTTTGTTTTTCAAATTGGATCTGTCGAACAATAATGAATATGTCCTGCAACTAATTTAAATATATATTTTTTTAAAAAAATTTTAAAGGATAATTTTTAAACCTAATTTTAATTTTTTGAGTCAACGTCCTCTTTATTTTCTTTTTAATTCCACCACTACTTCAAACACTGTATAGGTTGTGTTTGATTGCAACATGGAAAATGGGTTTTTCATGGAATATTTTTTCATGGAAAAGTTTCCAAGGAAAATTAAAAAAAAAAAATGCTTGTTTGATTATCAAGAATTTCAAATGGAAAATTCTTATTTTGTTGTTTGATTGCTCCTATTTTTCATTGAAAATGCAATATTTTCCATGGAAAAAAATCTCATTTGTTATTTGATTGCATCAATTTTTCCCGGAAAAAATTACATTTTTCGTGGAAAATATTTTATGTAAATTTTTTTCTGATAATTACCTATAAATCCTTCCATAATTTACAGTTTTCTTAAAAGTCCCTTGAAGTTTGTTGTTTTCCTCAAAGGTCCCTCCTTTTTCAAAGTAATTCCCATCAAATCCTGATGCCAATAATGGAGGTTACTGTGCATTTAAATGGCCATGGAAATGACCTATTTGCCCCTTCTTCATCTTCATCCTCTGTCTCTCCTCCTCCTCCTCCTCCTCCCCCACCTCTCTTCATTGATGTCGAAACCCTTTGCTGGTATTTGATTGTCTGAGTAGGAGTTGTGTGGGTGAAAACTCATTTGTTTGCTTGAGTTATGATGCTTGTGAGGAAGGAGGGGAAGTATGTGTATGCTGTTAATGTGGTGAGTCTAGATTTCAATCCTTTGATTTTGTTATTTTTTAATGTTATTAATTTTGAAAACCTACTGGTATTTGATTGTTTGAGTGAATCGAATTTTGTGTATCCTTCTCTTAGTTTTGTTTGCACATGCTTGTGTATGCGTGACCTCCTGAGCGGCACTCTAATTTATAACTTTTAGGCAAAGATAATATCTTGAGATATTTGACATTATGCAGAATCACTATAGATCCAAATGTCTAGTTCATTTAGATGCTAGGTTCTTATGGCTTGCTGATGCTGGGATAGTGTAATCAAATATTTTTTGTCGACAACTTTTATTGAGAGGCGTTGCCAACCAAAGTTCTCTTCACACTCTCGGCTTTTGACTGAAGTTCCCATAAACTCATGTGCCTTCCTGCTATCCAAAAACCAAGCGAAAAGTTAAGAAGAAGTCGTCCGAGTTTTTGCATATTGTTATTGTGTGCTTTTCATGTGTATTTTTTTGGGTTTCCTGTGTAGGATCCTATTTTCAGTGGTGTTTAGAACGATAATGGTTTTTTTCTGTGTAATATACGTTTCTTCCTGTGTAAAATATCTTCTTTCTATGCATTATTTGCGTATTATCTGAAGTTCACATATCTCGGCCACAACAACCTCCCATACAGTGAGGATTGTGAATTGAAGTAGTCGTCCTTCGCCTTTGAAACGAGTCACAATACAAAATGTCTCCATGATGACTAACACCTGCGTAAACGTTGGGGAAACCCATACGTTAAAAAAAAACCCCATGGAGGAAATTAGCAAAACTGAAATGGAGATGTTGCTTAATTTTAGGAGAACAACGACAAGGAGAAGAAGAACAAGAGAAAAAGAGAAAAAAAGAGAATGAAGATGAAGTACACTGAAAGAGGATGAAATGAAGGCTTCTTTACAAGAGAAAAAGTTTGATGTAATTGGGCGGGAGGCAAAAGAGAGGGCAATTCTGCTATTTTTAGACCATCAATCAGGGTGTCACGGCAGAACTAAAAAGAATATATGTAAAATAAAGGGACTATATCAGAAGTGCAAATGTCAGAGGGATGAGATTTTTAAATAATTTTCCCATTTTTTTCCTTTGGGTTTCATCAATTTCTTTTTAGCTCCTATTTTTCCTGCCTTCACATCAATAGACGGCGTGGTCCATACCAAGGTTGTCAGACCCGGCCCGGGCATTGACCCGGTTAAGGCCAGGGGTCAGGGGTTAATGGGTTCGATCAGGTCGAACCGGAGTTGAACCGAGGTCAATAATAATATAAAAAAATATTATAATAATTAATAATGAACAAATATAATATTAAAACTATAATTATAATATAAAAAATTACTCAAATTTGATATTTAAATTGATAAATGACCTTTTATGCACTAGTGTTTTCTAATTATGTCATTTATTTTTAAATTTTTTTTAACATTTACAAATTTAATATATTAATATATAATTATTGAACTTCTCTCGGTGTTTTTTACTTATGTGTTTATTTATTGGTTGATTTTGTAGAATAGATAAGAAATTTAATTTACTAATTCTTATCTTTTATGGATGATACATTTTATCCATAAATTATGTAACTTACCCAATTTCAATTGAGATTTTATTTTGTTTTAAATTTTCTTATATTTTTTATTTAGTTAGAATATTTTATTTTTATATTTTATAATAAAATTACACTCATTTATTGTTTTATTTTTTTAATAAATTAAATTTTAGAAAATATTTAGTATTTACATAATATATTAATAAATTTTATTTTTAAATGCTACTTTTTTTTGGTATGTTTATGATATATATTGTAATTTTATTTATTGATTATAAATTAAAAAATAATATTTATAAATATACATGATTTTATAGTTTTTAATGAGAAAATAATAATAAATTATTAAATATTGTAAAAAAAAACTCTAATATTGTGACCCGATTGACCCGGTCGGGATCAACCGGGTTTCCCTGGGATTGAAATCGCACCGGGTCATCGGGATTAATCACTGGGGTTTTTTACATACCCGGATTCGATCGGGGTATCATGCCGTGCTCGAGGGTCTACGACAACATTGGTCCATACGCTCACAAGTCACACCATTGAAAGCCATTTTTTCCTATTAAGTCCATATCGTTGTCTTTTGTCATAATGCAAATGGATATCAGGATATGATAACACCAAAGTTAAGAGGAAAATGATATTATGTTGGAATAAACGATATTGTTCATTAAACAAACTTGATTATAGAAATTGGAAGTTTCTTAAATATAATTATGTAATTGATACTAGTTCTTAGAATAAAAGATAACATCTTATGTAATAGATCATGCTCATCATATAAAATCATATATATATATATATATATACAATCAATGTTTAATACTTATCAAAAAGGGATAATATTTTACCCTCAGCTGCTCCTCTGTGTTGTGGGCCCCAAAATAGTCTCACACTAATCAAGCCTAATTAGGTCAAATCCGCTCAATGATTCCAAACACCGAACACGTATTCCAACCAATAACAAAACGACACGTACTGAGCAATGGCGTACCATAGAAGCTGGTTGTTCGCTCATGCGCTTCACGTGATCGGTCTCCGAAACGGCTTGTTCCATTGTCCTGGCGGTTTTCCAGTTATAACGTGCTTCACCAATAGCAATCATCACATAAAGTCTTTATCTTTTAAATCTATTAGTAATAACCGTTTAAGCTAAAATGTATCATAGGGCAATGCACCTCATAGTTCTTCCTTTTTCAGCGAGTGCGCTGGAGAATAGAAAAAAATCTCAGCTTTTATTGTGGAAGAACGGGGGGTCAGAGACATTGAGAGATTGAGAAAGGTGGTGACTTTCTTTGTTTGTTGTTTATGATTTGTTGTCTATTGCACTCAATTGCTTTCAATTTTCAATCTTGTCGTAGTATATTAGCGTAGTTGGGCATTTTTTTGATATAATATTCTTGCTGGTTGCTTTCGATGTGGTTGTGGGTTCCTTTCTTTCTTTTTCTTTTGATTTTTGTACAGCCTTTTGATACTATAATGTCTGTGCTTCTTTGTTTTTGGGTTATGTAATTTCTCTGAAGTTTCTCTCCTTTGGACAAACCTGGAAAGGTGAAGTTGAAGGAAACCTCTTTGATGTTTTGGTTCCTGTTGATACGGTTTTCTCGTTGGCGTTGATCGTTTTTATTCTTTTTTTTTTCTGTTTTGTTGTGTAAAATGTGGTTTTCAAGGGTTTTTCCGAGGAATTGCTGAGTTTGAAGCATTAAAGTTTTGTGCTTTCTTTGTAATTGTCATGCTTTGTTCAAGTTCTTGTGGAGTTGACTCATTAATTTATTTGTTTAAATTCTTGTTCAATTGTGCTCTTCAAGGTTCATTTTTAATCAAATTTTCAACAAAACAGAATCATTTATGTATTTGTTGTTGAACTTTTTTGTTGAGTCATTTAGTGGCTTTCATTTGTCATGAATCCTGCCTTGTAGGTTCTCAATTGACTTTTACTAGTACTTATCTTGTTGCAAATTGTTAGTGCTTATCCAATTCCTTTCAATTCAATCAATGACCATGTTTATTTGTAGAAAAATATTTGCTTGTAGTTGGCAATAAACCTGTTCACACTAGCTCTATGTTGGTGCTTTTATTTAATATTGCAAACTGTGTGTGTGGTTGGCCATTGTTTTTATTATTAGAAAATTGTGAAACTTTGGACCAAATTCATGTCTGTCATTTCCAGGTAATGCATGCGCCTTTCCTTGGTGGAGTCGACCAATGCAAATGGACATTCTTCTTATCCAATTTCATTGCATTATCTGCGGCATAAAATTCTCCGCATATGTGCTATGATTGAAATGTATGGTTTAGCTACTAGTCTTTGACACTTTCTTGTGGGAAACTTGACTAATACATTTGCTTAGCAATGCTAGCGCAGCTTGTAGTTATTTCTCTCTATAAAAAACCACATCTTTTTGAGACCTGGTTGTATGTTTTCTCTTCTAGCCAGAGCACTGAGTTCCTCAAAGAGGCCTTGTAAGTTTCACCATGAAATTTTCGTTTTCGTGAAAGGTTCAACTTCTTAATATTAGTAGTTGGCATGTCTCAGCTCTCTATTGCCTCTTGTTCCAATGCCTTATTGTTGTTTTTCTTGAATTTGTCATTCTGATTTCTTGTGGATTTTATAAACATATTCTTCTTCCGTTGTGGAGTGCCTTCCTGCAAACAGAGGTTATGCCTTATTTGGAAACACTTTGGTTATGAATTCTGATTCTCATGCCTTGTGTTTTAGTGTAGACCATGGGCCAGTTGCTTTGCTGTGTGCAAGTTGATCAGTCAACTGTTGCCATCAAGGAAAGATTCGGGAAATTTGATGAAGTCTTGGAACCGGGGTGCCATTGTCTCCCTTGGTTCATTGGTAGTCAGCTAGCTGGTCATCTCTCACTCCGGCTGCAGCAGTTGGATGTGAAGTGTGAGACTAAAACAAAGGTCTATCTCCTCTATTTTCTCTGTAGATTAGTAATATGTTTTTTCTTTTTCCTGACAATCCTTTAAATGAATCAATGTTTTGTTGTTTATCTGCAGGATAATGTCTTTGTTAACGTGGTAGCATCTGTGCAATATCGTGCTCTTGCTGACAAGGCAAGCGATGCATTCTATAAGCTGAGCAATACAAGATCTCAAATTCAAGCTTATGTTTTTGATGGTATGAATGTCTCTTAACTGGACATGAAATCAGACATGCTTGACCAATTAAATTTATTTTTTTCTTTATTGATTATTTAAATATCTCTATGATTAGCCATATCACATTGTTTCTCCAAGGCATAAAGTTGATTGTTTTTCAATGTCAATTCAAGAGGGAAATTGAGAATTGAGTTTTCTTTCTGTATTGTGCACAGTGATAAGAGCCAGCGTTCCAAAGCTCAACCTTGATGATGCTTTTGAACAAAAGAATGATATTGCAAAAGCCGTGGAAGATGAACTCGAAAAGGCTATGTCTGCCTATGGTTTTGAGATTGTGCAGACACTCATCATTGATATAGAACCTGATGAACATGTAAAGCGGGCTATGAATGAAATCAATGCAGGTAATCATGTCTATTGTCTTATATGATTTGTTGTTGAACAATGTACATTTGAATGCTTGATCATTTAACATCGATATCTTCAAATTACTAAATTCACACTATTTCTTTTCCGATTGTTAGCTGCAAGGCTTCGACTTGCTGCAACCGAGAAAGCAGAAGCTGAGAAAATCCTTCAGATCAAGCGTGCTGAGGGTGAAGCCGAATCCAAGTACTTATCAGGCTTAGGCATTGCACGCCAACGTCAAGCAATTGTAGATGGACTGAGGGACAGTGTGCTTGGCTTCTCAGTTAATGTTCCAGGGACTACTGCAAAGGATGTGATGGACATGGTGTTGGTTACACAATACTTCGACACCATGAAGGAGATTGGTGCAGCCTCAAAATCATCGGCTGTTTTCATTCCTCACGGCCCTGGAGCAGTTCGGGATGTTGCTGCTCAGATCAGGGATGGTTTGCTTCAAGGATCTGTACACCATTAAATCTCTGCTCTGTGTGCTCTTTGCTTGTTTATATTGTCAGTGTCTATGGTAGACCTAAAATGCAGTTATGAACTGCATTTCTTTGCTCTTCTATACTATCACTGTCTATAGTTACCTAAAATGCAGTTGTGGACTGAATCAAACATTTTCTGTTTGTGTGACTTTATCTATTCTATGCAAGTGAAACAAATTGATCATGCATCTTCTTCTGTTACTACTATGTTTTTCCAAAATATATTTGGTTAAGCTTTAAATCATAACTGCTGTACTGCAACCCTCTTATTTTAATTTTTGTGATAAAGAAAGCTTTCGAAAACAATCTTTTTCACCGATGATAGTTCAAGGTCCTTTGGACTTACTTGTTCTTGGTACTTTGATTTAGGAAGAGTAAATATTTATCAAGTAAAAGATTTACTGCAGAATGAAATAAGTGGGAAAATCATACAGCCATTTGACTGCATATATTCATGCAATTAGACTGAGAACATTTGTCTTCTAAAAAAATGACAGAGACATACTCTTTGATTTGGAACTGCTAAACAACTTGCACATGTGTACAATGGAACAAAGTTATTCAGTATTTGTGATTGTAATATGGGCATGTATGCTCCAAATCTAAGCATTTATGTTGTACAGAGAGTATATGTTGATTAAATCAATTACCTCCTAACTCCTATATAACTAATTCAAATAAGAATGGATATATTTTCAAATACATGGGTTGTCACTCACTGGTTCAAGAAATGTCATCAAATTTGGGGATGTGGACCATGTGGTGGAACACTATTATGTGTTTTTTTAACTTATTCTATTGAGAGTTTGAGTTCATTTTCAGACTCATTTTAATTTGGAAATTAATCCTCCAACGTAATATCTTGCTTTTCATTTACTTTATACTTTCCCTTTTGCTCTTACATATTTTTCTTAGCAGGGATCTTAGTGAAAATAGGGTCCAAAGCAAATATATATATATATATATATATATATATATGTTACAATTATTTTTATTAAATAATAAATTATGGGCCACAGTCTTGATGATGAGATAAAATTAATATAGTTTGATATTATCATAAATCAATTAAACTATATTAGTTTTATAAATAATAATTAAAAAATGAAAAAGCTAGTACAAACAAAACTAGACAAATCCCAAGTATTTGTATATTTTTATCCAGAACAATGTATATCAATATAAATATATATATTGAAGTATTTTAACCAAACTCCAGTAAGTTAATATAAGTTAAATTTTACCTTAAATATTTAATTTTCAGTATTATAAATTTAAGCTCGGACTTGACTAACTTATCAAATTGAGTTTACATCAATCCAAAACTAATTATTTAGCAAAACTAATTATTTAGCGAGTGATGCTATTTTTACGGAATATATTTTCTGAATAGGTTTTACGTGGATACCAACTTACCATCTATGTCAATTTTTCTTATATAAACTTCAAATTTAAATCTTAAAAAATTTTAAATTTTTAAAATTTAAAAAAATAACTATAAAGCTATATCTAAAATCTTCAATCTAAATACTATAAAATCCTATACCCAAAAATTTAAAAACTTAAACTCAATTTAAAATTTAAAGAGAGAATTTCGGTTTATCAATTTATGATTAAAAATTTAAATTTAAAATTTAGATAATAAAAAAACATCAATTAAAAAAAAATAATATGGACACTGGCATTCAGCAAATTTATTTATAAAATTTATTCATTAAAAATAATTATTACTCTTATTTAGCTAATGCTATGCCTATATTACGAACCTTTGAACCTTCAACCAGCTGAGCTGATACAAGCAAGGATCTTTTCATAATAATAAAATATATAAGGGACTTTTATGTAATTTACTCATTCATTATAAAATCAAGGAAAGCTAACATCTTCTCGAAGGATAACTCACGATCTCTGGTTTTCGAGCTCTAGAGCTCGGCAATGGCGGACTACCATTTCGTCTACAAGGACGTCGAGGGTGCCAGCACGCAGTGGGACGATATCCAGCGCCGCCTCGGCAATCTTCCTCCAAAGCCCTGCTCCTTTCAAGCCTGCCCCTTTCACCCCCTCCGATGACCCTGACCTTCAACCCAAATCCAAATCTTGGATCGATGAGCGATCCCCTGAAGAGCTCGAAGACCTTGAGGACGATCCTGAGCTTGACGATGATCGATTCCTTGAGGAATATCGGTTTTCGTGCCTTCCCGAATCTCTAGGGTTTGTTTCAAGTTTTAGATTTATTTTGATGGTTGTGTTGATTTGAGTTGTCTTTTGATTCACAGCAAAAAGAGGCTGGCGGAGATGCGGGAAGCCGTGAGAGTGGTGAGATTTGGATCGGTGGTTCCGATTTCTGGATCGGATTTTGTTCGAGAGGTCTCTCAAGCGCCGGCTGATGTGTGGGTCGTTGTGTTCCTCTATAAAGATGGGTAATTTAAGCATTATCTGATTTGATTTTTATCTCAGCTTTAAGATTTTTGCTTGATTTTATATGTTTTCTCTTGATAATTCTGTACAAGTAATTGAAAATTTTCATACTTTTTCTGTAAAGGTCTTTGGAGCGTTGATTAAGATCTAGGGTTTCTGACTGTGTGTGTAGGATTCAGGAATGTGCGATTTTGTTGCGGTGCTTGGAAGAGCTGGCAAGAAGGTACCCTGGGACAAAGTTTGTGAAGATAATTTCAACGGATTGCATCCCTAATTACCCAGATAGGAACCTTCCCACTGTTTTGGTGTACAATAACAGTGCTGTGAAGGCTACTTATGTTGGGTTGCATCAGTTTGGCTTGAGGAAATGCACACCGGAAGGTAATTTGTGCAATTAATCTTTATTATCTATTATTATTTGATCTGCTATCATTTCCTATTATTCCATTTGGGAACAATTCCTCTTCGGACAATTTGCTTAGTAACATTATGCATCTCATTGTTCTGTGTTATCTAGCTTCTCTATTATGTACTTAGTTTTTTTTTTTTTTAATGTTTTTCTTCAATATCCTGAAATATAGATAAATATGTGAACACTACAATGCAAGTAAAGCAAAGACAGTAGTTTTAGAGTAGTTCTTATCCATGAGAAGAAATTTTGTAGTTTGTACACGCAGAAAATTGAACTATTTTGAGGAGTTTGAAAGGTCTTCTATAGGAAAATGGTTGAGATAGGATACTGAAGTAGAAAAAGGGAGCTTGTTGTGATGTGTATTTGTGTTGATTTTCTCATGATATGAACCTGTTAAATTGGCTTGATATTCAAAAGTGAAAATGGTTTTGAAAGATGAAATTGTGGAGGGAAAAGCCTCATATATCATGAATGGCTCCTTTGATGGATGACTTAGTTATCAAAGTTCGTCCGTAAGTGTTTGAGAGAACAATACATCTGGGATAATTAGTGCATTTTGAGCCATGATTAAAAGGTAGAAGTGATTATTGGCTCAGTCATTTGGTAACAAATTAAAGGTTGGTAACATGCTTTTATGGTTGGTTAGAGATTAGAGTATTTTTCTTTGATTTCTTTCTTTTTTTGTTTTCATATATACTTTCATTAATTGAATGCATCTCCATGTTTTCTCTTTTGGCTATGAATTTAGTTCTCTTTATCACTGTCAAATGGCATGCCATCTTCCATTTTATTCATGACTACTGTACACACACAAAGGTTCTAGGTAATGGAAGCCTGATTTGCTTTCAGCTAGATTATATATATACACACACACACACATGCACATTATATCCAAATCATGTAGCAAATATAATTGATGATCAGGGTACCAATAATTCATTGCCTTTGCAGAACAATTATAAAGATTATGTTGTGTAAAACTATATGTTTGTCTCACCCTTTATGTTATTCTTTTAACTGACTGAAAGTAGTTGGTGGTGAGATGTACAGTTAAGCAAAGTTTCTTTTCATCATCCACTTAATTCAAAATGAATATCATCATTGAGTGGCGTTGCGAGTTTCACTTGCGAGTTCACAAATCATGCCTCCATACTGATTAATATTTTTGTCCTCCATGCCTCAGCTGTCGCTTTGGCCCTTTGCCAGTCAGATCCGGTGCTCAACGATGGCCAAAGTGGGGGTGATGCATCAAGGCAGTCAGTCATAGATGGAGTACGAAAGAAGTTCATAGAGAAGGTTGTTAATGACCGTGAAAATAATGATGATGATGACACCAGTGATTAGCCTAAATCCATGTCCATTTTTATTCAGTGGTTTTGCGAAGATTTGGTAGTATATGGTGTGTGACAAAATGCTTCTCATTTTGTTTATCGAGTTTGCACAATTATGTGTGTTCTTTTAGCCAGGGAGTGCAGTGCTGCTTTGGAGAGTCTTTTATTCTGCCATTTCTACAGTTAGGGCCTGTGTGGTGTTCTAGCAAGGGCAGGATTTCAACTATGCTGTTGTTTGTATTATCTATTTATTTATTTTCTTTTGGGTATTTAGTGGTATGCAAGTGGTTTATTTGAATGTAAATTGACTTAAAGATAATTTTGAGTCTATCATGCTGTAAAACAATTTACAGTTAATTTTAACAGTTAGTAGTTTATATCTGCAAGTGGGGCTATTCTAAATTCTCATTTCTCATGCAAAAGGAAAAAAAGAAAAAGGGTACTGAAACTCAAAAAGGTACCAGAGAGTCATATTTGTCTATATGCTTGTGCTTCGACTTTTGTTAACAATAACAATTTTAAAAATAATTTGATAAAATTTAATGTAAATTTGCTATGAGTTAGTAATTAGATTTGACTTTATGATATGAAAATTATTAGTCAAAAACATTATATCCAAAAAAATATGAACACTGATAAGGATAAGGAATAATGTTATTGATAATAATTGACTAATGTTATTTGGATAGAAAAAATGGATTGAAATGTACATGCCACGTTGGATCCATGAATTCTATCAAAATTTCTAGAATAATAGAAATAATAAAAATCTTACTTGCACTTATAAGAAATTATTTTTTCAATCTATGACGAATCCTTTGTTTTTTTTGTTCTTTCAGTGTCAGCATACATAATTGACTAATGTTATTTGGATAGTTAATTACCTCTTTCAAAGATATTATTGTGATGTTGCAATCTCAAATATGTACAAAAGACATTACATCACAATTGAAAATCATTAAGATTTAAGCATACATGTATTTATTAGACATACAAAGGACTTGAAATGCAGAGGTTACCTTTTGGAGCTGATTTGAATGGAACTTGCTTTCAAATTACATCAAGCATGTCACATATTACAAATAGCAGGCATGAGAAAACAGAGGATCATGGCTCATTAATCACTCTGACATCAAGCAACTGAAATTTTGAAAAGGAGTTACGACTTCCAAATAATTAGTAATCAACAACTTCCCTCCCCGGTTCATCCACAATACTACCATAAGCAGAAAGCCCTGATGCACTAACTGACAATGAGGATCACATCACATGCTACAACGATGTGCCAACGGTCACGGGTGCTTACCATTGACCTTTGGAGACTGCTGGTTATAGGGAGATGCATGTGAAGCACCATTTGAGAGACTCCTTATCGGTTGTCCATTCTTGCCGAACGAACCATTTGTTTTCAGGCCGTTTCGGGCATTTTGGCTGTTGCTGGCAGCAACACGCTCTGCTTGCATCGACTGAAAGTAGTATGATGAGCTAGCCATGTCCTTTAGGTTGAGCAATGGCTTGAGGACTTCCACTACTTCACTCATCAGAGGCCTGGCTTTTGGATCACGGCTGAGGCAGTGGTGTGCCAATTGAGCTGCCTTTTGGGCACCTTTGATGGAGAAGTGACCCTCCAGGCGAGGATCCACAAGCCTGTAAAAGCGCCGCCTTTCTCCAAGGTGAGGACGAGCCCATTCTACCAGGTTGTGCTCCCCATTTGGTCGTTTCTTGTCCATGGATCTTCGACCTGTCAGCATTTCGAGTAGAACTACTCCAAAGCTGTAGACATCACTCTTTGACGTCAGATGCCCTGAAAACAGATGACTAACCTTTTTAGAACTGAAAATAACAGGAAGCTGTTCTGATTCTGATATGTGTTTAGGCCCCCATCTTTCATGACATGCAAATACTCATGCACTTCCCCACCATTCAACATTTTGATTGATGATAACAGCAAAGACTAAAGAGTATTAATTTCACATCTAGCATGACTGCTTCCTTTTTCTTTTTGTGGAGCACATGTAATCCACAATTTTTATACTAGACCAATAAGTTTAATGAATTTAATCACACCCGGGGGAAGTGCAAAAATCTTAACATTTATAAGCTTTCCACATTAAGATTAACTAAAATGCTTCTCAGGTACCAGACTTCAGTGGTTATCAGCTGATATAGTGTGCTCCACAGAATATTCTAAGAGTGAAATCACAGATTTGACAGAATCCATATTCAGTCAACACAACACATGTTTTGTCGGAATGCATAGCATTTATTTTCAAAGTCATAATTCCAATTCAGTCAACAATTTAATCATGTGACGACAATTACTGAAAATACAAATTCAAACTTACCTGTCATGACATACTCCGGAGCTGCATATCCATAGGTTCCCATGACTCTTGTGGACACGTGAGTTTTATCTCCCTCAGGACCGTCTTTAGCAAGTCCAAAGTCGGAGAGCTTGGCATTGTAATCCTGTAAGAGCAACTTTTAGAGTAGGAAGAATCTAATGAGGGCAAAATGCAAATGTATTGCTGGATTTTGCTAAAAGTTGCATACCGCATCTAACAAGATATTAGATGTCTTGAAATCTCGATATATAACTGGTCTTTCAGCTTCTTCATGAAGAAATGCCAGGCCCTTCGCGGCACCAAGTGCGATCTTCATTCTGGTTGACCACGGCAGAGGTAGGGATCCTGCAGATTATGTTGATTAATACCCTTATCTAAACAGGCAACACACAAAAGCAACATTGTAGGACATTAGGGGAGCATGCACTGTTCATGTGTATTACCATAATACACACATCATTGGCAACCATTATTTTAACAAAATAATTCTGCATTCATGGCAATGATCAAATAATATCCTCATCTTCGGAAGCATACACATAATAATGTGGATATTGTTTTTCACTTATATGCCTCCGTACAAAAGGGAGTCATGATATTATAAATTTTGGAGAAGAAAACTTAGTCATTCAATTACTTCACAATTCCACATGGATGAAACTTGAAATTAGTCATTAAGTGTTTCTAAAGAAAATGAATGAAATTGCTTATATATGTCAGAACACCATATCTTCAAATAGCAAGAATCTGGCTCGAGATGATATCGAAAATAATGCTACAAAAAAGAAATAATAACGATGCATAAATTTGTGATGACCAACTTCCTATGTTTGGCAAAATAAATAACAGAAATATGGGGCTAGAAGTCCCCACATTCTGAATACCCATACATCACTGATGATTTAACTCAACAAAGAAAAAAATGAAAGAGGCCTGATCAAATCAGAAGCCTGATGACAATTTGAAGTCCCTCATGAAAACCTTGAGCCTACAAAAAGAATTGAGGAAAGATCTCTCAAAGAAAGGTATTCAATCAATAGCAACATAGCTGCCTCCAAGACCGACAACTGCCCTATTTATAATCATAAAGTTACTACAATTTACAACTAACGACAAGAATTTATGAAATAGACAAAGCAACTGAAATTAATAGTGAAAAGCTTCTGCCAAAACCAATAACATCCAAATTTATAGCAATGGAATTACTGGGTTTACACCAATGACAAGAATTACTAAAAAAGACAAACTGCTGAAATTAAGCCTAAACCACCAAAGCTGTATACAAAAAAGCTATATTCATTGAAAAAAAATCCAGAGCAATAACTATGTCTTGCACCATTATTTGATCACACAAATGAGAGAGGAACATAAGAAAAACAAATCACTGTCCATAAATTTAATGTGGCAAAGAATTGTCGTCTAGTACTTTATGTTAGTTGTGCAAAATGACCAACTCAACTGAAGCGCGATCATCTATGGCAGTTAGGATCAAGCCGTGGACTTGTATGCAAACTTGACCAGAAAAATATGATTTTTGACCAAGAATAGCTTTTAATTAGTCCTCAAAACAGGCAATTCCATTAATTAACGTATAAAACAAGCAAATATATAAAGCTTTCTGTTTGACATGACAAGGGATGAGCAAATATTCAAGTAAAATCCAAGACGTGGATAGCACTGTACTTCTAAAAAGATGATTCTCTAAACTTCCACGAGGCATGAACTCATACACGAGCAGCCTCTGATCATCTTCAATGCAATAGCCGATGAGCTTAACCAAATTTGGGTGGATAAGATCACCAAGAAATGTGACTTCTGCCTGCAAGAATAAAGGCATCAATATGCCCATGCATTCAAAAAGAAAAGAAGAAAGAAAAAAACACATGATGATCATCAATGGAAGCCATAAACAGAATGCAAACTGCTTACCAGCCACTCTTTATGTCCTTGAAGACCGTCATGGTTGAGAGTTTTGACAGCAACAGTGAGTCCCGTACCAGGTTTCACAGGAGCAGTTCCATTCTCCTCTATCCAACCCTTGAAAACACAGCCAAAGCCTCCCTCTCCCAGGAGGCTCTCTGGTCTAAAGTTTCTTGTGGCAGCCTTAAGGTCATTGAAATTAAATTTTCGGAGCTGAGATGCAAGTTTCAATTCTTCAGTCACCTTGGGAGTAGATACATTGCTTTCAGAATTACTAGCAGTAGTAGAACCCGAGACAATGGGAACAACAGGCTGGTCCCTGCTATCATCATTTGTTGCTTTACTTTCTGCTGGTCCAAAGAGAAAACATTGTTTAAATGGATAGTGTAGGGAATGACAAGAAATCTCTTGTTATACAACTATCCCAAAAAGAAAGAACTAGCTAACTTTCAAACACAAAATTATCATAGCCAAAGAAATACAAACCAAGAAGAGATTACTTTATACTAGACTGGTCCAAACAAATAAACAAACAAAACTTTGTTTAAGCTTTCTGGTTATAAAACTCTCCAAAGCAAAAGCATTTGCAGTCTTTCAATCACAAAGTGACGATAGTCTAAACAAAAATCATAGAGCAGAGTTAGCCTAGTCGCACAATAAACAACTCCCTGGCATGTGGCATCATGCCAACCACATCCCACCACTGATCATACTGTTTCAACAGGCAGCATGAGTGATCCGCAGTCAGGATGGAACCATATGTTAAGGATGATGTCAGGATGAAACCAAACGTTAAGGATCAGCTATTCCAAGTAGCAAAGGCCCCTAACTCTCAAGGCTAGAAAAAGTATAAGCAAACAAGAAGCTAATATAACTACCAAAAATTTTCAGCACAGAACTACATAAAAAAAAAAACCTGTTCTTTACTAGATAGAAATAATAAAACCAATGGAAAAATACTAATTACACATACTTTTAACCAATTATATTACCACAGAGGATTAAAAGAAGTGGAAAGCAATCCAAAACAAGATGGCATCCAAACATTCAACAAACCGAATGTTCAGCTAATCTCTCTGTTTATCTTCACAATAACACCAAGCCATTTCAATCAATTTCATATAATTTATCAATAAAATCCAAACCATGAACACTGACACCAACAACAGAAAACGAGAAAAAAAAATCTAAAATTTCAGATTGAAAGCATTACCATAATGCGCGCTGGCGCCACTGATTGAGGAATCCACCTTCGATGCCGAGACACAGGTACAAGCTAAACAAAACCTAACCCAGCAACTCTTCGTCACCCTATCTCCCTCCTCCTGCTTCTTCTTCTTCTTCTTCGCTTTCTCCTTCCCTTTCAACTCCCCAACACCATCCCACTCCTCGACCTTCACTATCTCCAACCCCAGGCCCATATCTCCCAAAACCCTAAACTTCAGAGCTCCATACCCAAAAAAACCAAACTTTAATCCCTAAATCAGATCAGAAGAAGCAGGCAGCGCTTCCAGAAGCCCTAGCTATCGGAGAACCATGGCCGGAGCTTCGTCGAGACCTTCAACGGCGGCCCGAGATCATTCAGAGAGCGAGAGAGAGATAGAGAAAGAGAGAGAAAGAACAAGGAAAAGAGGAAAAGTGGCGGGCAGTACGGGCAAGTCTCAAGATTGAATGCAAAGATGGTCGGATAGAAAAACAAATACAACTGTCACATCCACCGTTCATTTAGTTTCAAGATTTGTGTTCCATTAAATATTAACGGTGGATGAGAAGGGATGTTCGGACATTGATCGGAAGGAAGAGGAGGAGAAATTCGGGCAGGTCGGGCAGCTCGTGGGAATTTAGGGGCGTGGGATTTTGTCTTGATGTTCTCTCTGCGAAAGTTCGTTGCTGTTTGATAAATCACATCCGTTGATTTTGCTTTGCGGCTGATCTCGAGACATTGAGTGCACACGTGTTCGTGTTTAAGTGGTTGTAAAAAGTTCACGCTGTTATGTGATGGACAGTGTGGGTGAAGATGTTGTTATTACAAGACAGCGGCATAATCCTGGCTTGTTATTCTTATCCGGTTCAAATGTTTTACTAATCTTTGTTTTAGATGTGTTTTTACTTATTAACCCTCTAATATATATATATATATATAATTATTTTATAATTTTAATATTTTTAAATATGTTTCTGTAAGATTATAATTTTAATAAGAAATTAATATTTTGAATATATTAAAATAAAAACATCATAAAACATTTTGTATTGCAATCGTCAAATGGAAACATTAAAAAAATGAATTTGCGTGATTCGCATTTTGTGTACTTTATTAATAAACTTTTTTTATATATATATTAATATAGTATGGCCTGATTAAGTGGACATATGATCATTTTTCTAAATAATTTTATCATAGGTTTGACAATAATTCTCTTGATTTTATATTAGTTACTTAAACAAAGAAATAAACGTAATTGATGTTGAACGTGATGAAGCTTCCCTTGAGACTATTTCTGTCAATATTTTTCTATTTCATAGATGCTTTGAAAATGACTCATAAGTTAAATATTGATAGTGATAATCTAACAATGATAAGATTTGCCTGACTTGCTGTAACCTCATATATATATATATATATATATAAAAGAGTAATGCTATAAAGAGCGAACCAAATACACAAACCACCTACATCGAAAGGATTCATGCGAATGAAAAAAGAGGCTCATATTGGAAATTTTCTCCCACCCTTCCCTCTTCCTCTACAACAATAGGAGTAGCGGTTGCTTAGTAGGTCATCCAAGCTACTACGCCGTCATTGTAGAGAGATGAGGGCACGAGAGATTTTTTAGGGCATCATCATTGCCTCCGTACCTGGATTCAAGGCGAGCCGAGCCTCTCGGACAAAGGCATCAAGAGGGGAACAGTGGACGAGAGCTGGGAATCGCGAGGGGAGCGGTTATCGGGATCGGGGCCACAGCAGAGAAGAAACGGCGACTGGAATCGCTGGTGTAGGAGAAAGGAGAAGGAAAGTGGCAGACTGGAGCCAGGAACCGAGAAAGGGGAGACCAGACATGAGAAAGAGAGAGACGATAGAGGAAACGACTTCTGTGGAGCGGCTGTCGATCACTTGTGATGCAAGAAAGAAGAATTGGTGCTGGGTTCGGTGGTGCAGAAGAGAAAGGAGGGATGAGCCGGCAGGAGGGAGCCCCGGGCTCTGCTCGCCTTGAAATCAGGTATAGAGGGAGCGGTGGCGGTGGGGGGAGCTGGAAAAGGAGAGAACTAGGCCACATAAGAGAGACACGTGATAGAGAGAGTATATCATTTAATTTTTAAAATAAAAAAATTGAAAATTGAAATTCGGAGAGAGAAGCAGTCACGTCACCAACCACGTCAGTCGTGTGGCTGGTTCATGTGACTGCTTCGCTCCATATAGCATTACTCCATATATAATGTCATTTTACATAAACTGAGATTCAAGCCTATATTATGGGCAATAACATGAATATCCTAAACAAAGAATTCTGTGCCAATAAACTAAGAGATTATTGGTTTATGACTTTTTATTCAATTTGTTAATTAGTTATTTATTTTTTATTTAAAATTTTTAACAAAAATATATAAATACATTTTTTTCTTTCAAAAACCCTGTGATTTATGAAAAATATTTATAGTTATCCATTTTATTAGATGAAAAAACAATCCAAAATTTATGGATTTGAGTTTTATGTTAGTTTCAAAATGAATTTATTATGTTCCTTCAAAAATTAAAATTTCAAGCACATTCTGATAATGGTTAATTTTGGGTTATGACATTAAAAAATTTGCATTATTTGTTTTAATGTTTACTTTAACCATCAATAGCTAGACACAATAAGCTCAAGATTTAAACTAGAAGTTTAAAAAAGCTTGTTGACATAAAATTTATATGCATATAATTACTAACAGATTATAATGTATGCAGTAACTATAATGTGAATTGCACATCTCAGTAATTTTATAATTTAATGTGCTTATTTTGAATGTATCTTAAAAATTCTGCTTGCTTGAAAATTACAAATTTTCATGATTACATTATTTTTCATAAAACTGCAGAAACTAATTTTTGTGAGAAAATATTCTAATTTTTGTCCTTCATTTGCAAATAACAGTCATGCCTTTTAAATTATAAAAACATAAATAGCATAATTACTGATAAGGTTGATTTAACTAATAAAAACTTAAATCATTTAAGTAAATAATTTTGAGTTTAAATTTTTATATATACAAAAACACACCTACTAGGAGATATCTACTCCATTATAGGTCTCCTAGTGTGTCAACCCTAATTAGTTTTAAGCATATATACTGTAGCATTTAGAAAATTAAAGGGTTCAAGACCTGCCAAAAAAAATTATATAGTTTAGTCATTATATAATTTAAAAAAACATTCTCAACACATATAAATTTATTGAAAAATTATTAATTTCTCCATATATATATATATATATGTGTGTGTGTGTGCGCGCGCGCCGCCATGTGAAGACGTTTGTAGAGTTTGAATCTGCTGATTCCTCAATGTCCATTGGATCACCTAACATCCCCTCTTCTCTCCCTTGGTTTTTTTATTATACATACTTTTCATTATTTGTAGATATATGTGGATGTCAATAAATGATATATCGTGTATATATTTATATGTTTTGGTGAAACCATGAAAATATAGTTAGACTATGTTTTTACTTTTTAGTTGAGCAAATTTCAACCCTTCAAGGAATAAAAAGACAATTTAAATTTATTTTTTTTTTAAAGTGGTAGATATCATAAATAGGTCAAAAATTTTATCAATTCCCCCTTGATTGAAGATCACGTTCAGTTAAAGAGTCCTAATCACGAGGCAAGCAGAACAGTTAAATACTAATGTATCCCAACTGGCCACGCGGCGGTGGCGGGCCTGCTCCAAAGCCCACGGGTTGTCCTTATGTTGACGTGGACCCAACATTGAAAGGCCCAACATGGCCCAGTGGGCCCCAATTCCACGTGAGCTGGGCCACTACGGTCCAAAAGAGAAGGCTGTGAGTCACCACACCGCGCCCCTCGTTTCAGCGCCCTTAGATTCCGAGCCCCATCACCTGATAGCGATCTTTCAATTGGACCCGATTCCTTGTTCCCTTGTTCCGCATGTCTATCTTATCAACCCCCCACCCCAAAAACACTCACTTACCAAATTACCATACTACCCCTCCCATTTTCCATCCTTCATTTATGAAATGACCTTTTTAACATTATCCCCAACTGCACCAGCCAATTTTTTTAAAATATTTTTTTTAATTAAAAATATATTAAAAAAATTAGAAAGAGATTGATAATGATTGATGCAAATGCATGGGAAGTTGAGCAAAGCATTTGAGAAATTTTTTTAGTATACTTAGATAATTAAGTTTGGGTTAGTGAAGTGATTAAGTTTCATAAGCAATAGATCTTCTTGGGATTAAGTTAATGAAAATGGATAATATTTGATGTACTACTTAAGTATATGGGCACATACGTTTTGCACTTTTATTGGACCACCAACACACTCCTAGTTCATCTATAGTCAAAAGCCTAATTGATAGACTCTCTTAATTTAATTATTATTAACATTTAGTTGTAACTAAGAGTTTGTGTTGTTTATTGTTTCATATTTTTTTAATATAATTTAAAAAGTTGAAATCTTGAATTTGATTCAAAGTTAGAGTATTTAATTGTTGTTTTTTTATTAAATAAATTTCACCAATCGAGTAGTGATTCTTATTGTTCTTTTTTGGACTAATGAATTAGGATTGATGCTATATGTAAAAGGTGATGTTGGAGAATAAAATAATAATAATAATAATAATAATAATAATAATAATAAAAAATTATACTTATTCTAAGTATTTGAATTACTCTTTTTGGGGAAAATAGTAAGAATAAAAATATAAAATTGTAGCCGAAATATTCTTCTATATGTCATAATTACAAACCAACAAAAAAATATATTTTAAATTAAAAAAAAATTGAAAAGTACAATGATCAAAATATCCTTCTCTCCGATCTAGATTTGATAAAAAAATATTTACAATAAAAATAAATATGTTATTTTTATTAAATGTTGATAATATTATGCGAAAAGCACATGATAAAAATAAAATATATTATTTTTACCAACGGAATTGGTCTAAAAAATAAAAATTTTAGTTATTTAAGCAAAATATTTTAAGTTTAAATTTTTATGTATGTAAAAAATATTAGTAGAAAAAAATATTTACCTTTTTATAGGACTTCAATACTTCACTACAAGAAATCTTTAGGAAAAAAAATGACACATTAAATCATATGTATATATAACTATTATAAAATTATTTATATATATAAAATTATATCTCACTTTTTCCGGCACATTTTTGTACTCCCCATATTTTTAACAGTTAGTTTTATTAATAAATATGATTTATCTACTGTCTTAAAAAAATTAACTTACCTTTTTTTCCTACTGATTTATTTGAAATATATAAAAATAATAATAATTTTTGTTAAGGAAAAAGAAAAGGTAAAAAAAAAAACAACAACAACAAAAAGGAAAATAGTTGTCATGTCTGTCAGATAATGGATCTCTCCACCTTTTTGCAGAGGAAAATGATTGAAAATGAACAAAAAAACAGGAAATAATGTGGCTGATGAAGAACATGCTCCATGTTTCCCAAAGTTGGTTCTATTTGATCTAAAATCCCTTTGCCTTCTGCTCTGGTCCCATTTCTTCACTTTTCTCTTGTCCCTCTTCTTACTCTTCCCCTTAATCATCTTCTCATTCAATTCTCTATCAATTGCAACTTATTAACCTTTAGATTATCATCATCTCTTCTTCTTAAATTTTTTTTGTTCCTTCTAATTTTCTTGTAAAAAAAATGGCATTTAGGTCATTCTTTTAATAATGGTTGAATCGAAACCATCATTACTCTATAGACCTGTTTGTTTTTGTTTGTTTGTTTGTTTTCAAATATGTAATTTCGAAAATGTTTGAAAGATTTTCAACAAAAGATACTTATACATGTGATTAACACGGATGAGTAGATAAATAATACCTAAGATATGAAACAACTCTTCTAAAGAACTTGATAAAATAACTTCGGCACTTGGTGAGTAGAGTTGTCTCCATAAAAAAAGGATATGTACTTTTGGGTTAAATTTGAACTATTGATTATGTAATTGGAAATAACCAATTCATTTTACGATGAAACTTAGCAATCAATTACTAATCCAATATGAGTGCTTCTCTTAGATAGACCTTAATAAAAATTTTTTGGGTATTTGTAGCAAGCGATTGAGTTCAGTAATCCTACGAAAAAAATTTTGCAAGGCGCAAAAAACGTGGTATTTCCAAATAGGTGAGTAAGATGTAAAAACATGACTTTGGAAGGGGAATAACGATTCAATACTTTTAGTTTTTCAATTAACTTGCAAGTTTCTTCTTTTATTAGTGATTTTTACAAAATTATGTATAATTAATATTTTCACCAATTTTTTATACACAAACCATTTTTCTTTATATATTTTTTATAAAGTGAACAAGTCACAAGTTAGAGGAGTGTGCACCACTAAAAATCGATTGTTTGGCTCTTAAACACTTACCTAGTAGACACAAAGCTCTTTATAACTTCTTACTTTTTATGTTTTTCTCCATTTACCTAATAATTTACTCTTCTTTTTATTATTGTTTCCATTTTTTTCTTCTTCTTTTTTATATTGCGCTTAAGTTTTTCTTTTTTCTTTTCTTCTACCTATGTATTTCTCAGTCTAGACTAAAATATTTCAATTTTTTTTTTTATATTATTGTTACTCTTAGGCCATCTCTAATCCAAAACTCTATATTTGGCATTTTAATACACAAAAATACAGCTTCTACAGTGAAAGTTTTTCTAACCACCATCTTTATTTTTAACTCTAAAATAAAATATTGGGAAAATTACTGTTTACCCCTCGTGAATTTCAAATATTCCCAAATAGCCCCTCCAAGTTTGGCAAACCCAGGACAACCCTTCCGTTATTGTTTAACTTCCATTTTACCCCCTACCGTTCACTTCAAATGGGTCAATGTTGTGAAATCCCATTTTTGCCTTTGAAAATGGTGGGAAAAAAAGCGCCAAATCACATCATGGCCAACATTTATGTGGGGCTTTCTACTTGCTTTCTGTTAGACAATGTTTAGAAGTTGCATTACATCTTCTTGTTCTTCTCCTCATTTGGTTTGTTTGATTTCAGTTCTGCCGGTTTCGTAATACGGTGAGAATCTCTTCATTGCTATCACTTTAACCATTCTGCGGGAGGGAGAGAGTAACAGAATTTATAAACAATGGATGTTTATTATGGAGAGTTTTTGTGGTAATGATATATGTAAATCTGTTTCAGGAAACGAGTCTGGGTAAAGTTTATCATACCTGAGAGATATAAATCGGTTTGTCCAACAGAAAATGAAGTTGACTTCCAGCGGATTGGTCAAGTGCACTCCATCTTCAAATGAGCTGTAGTCGATTTTGTTGTCGAGACAGACGATGTGCCATTGTCGAATCCTACTGAAAACTAGTTCATTTCGTTGTAAAGTTCTTCCCGTTTATGGTTATCTAGTTGTATATGTTAAATACTGTTTAACTTTGCTATTCTATGTTTAAATATATTACATATTTGTTTAAGAATTGTCGTCTCCGTTTAAATTTGTCGTTACCTATTTAACTATTCATATTAACGTATAAATATTGACCTAACATGTAAACTCTCAAAGTCTCTGCGTAAAATATTGATCTTTTTCGTTTGAACTGAAGTGTTGGCATGTGGCAGGTGGCAAGTTTATGGTATCCCGTGCAGAAGAATTAATGACGACATTAATTCTTCTGCACGGTAACATAAATATCGGAAGACCCGTTCGTTGTGATCAGTCAACCTGGTTGTGGACTTCACACCATAAATGAGAAGGAAGAACCCTTTCCCTGGACAACCCCTCCTCGTCGTCCTCATCATCCTCCTCCTCCTCTGCTTCTTGTGTATGATATTCGCTGGAGTCAGACAAAAATTTGAAGATCATCTCTATCTTAAAGGATATCTCATGATCCTCCCTCATCTTGAGAATCAATCGGTAGTAATCACGCACAAGTTAAACTATCTTTTTTGCCCAGTCGAAATTCCCGCATAATTGCTCGAATGCGGAGGATTCTCCAGTGATGGATGACTGGACAAGCAATTAAGCGAGCATTTTCGACTTGGGCGAAAAAGAAAGTTTTTCATTTATTGCTTGATTGGGGAGGATTCTCCGGAGGAGGAAGATCAGTGAAACATCCTTTAAGACGGAGTTGATATTTATCACTTAAGAATTGTTCTCACCCTTTAAAAAAACTTTTTCGTCGAGTGTACTAAATATTATTTTTCGGTGTTTAACTCTCGGGATCTTCGCTAAGTCGGACCATGACACATTGATTAATAGACGTTTTTATGAATATGCTTGCTTAACCTTTTTTAACGTGTTGTGTTCTACGTTGTGCAGGTTCAAGTTGATGCGCATGTTATGCGACCGCGTGAGCATTCAAGGTCATGGATACTTGGTGAGTCAAACCGAAATCTTAATAGACGAACGAGGGTTGACTCGCGAGTGTCCGAGGTCCGAGAAGACGTTGTAAATATTGTAAATGTTGTAAATATTTTATTTTAAATAAAACAAAGTTATTTGAGTGTGAACTTCTGATATTTAATCAGAGGCCATTGTAAATGTTTAAATATTTTAAACAAACAAACTTATTTGAGTGTCAACTTGTGAAATTTAAACATAGACATAGTAAAAGCAGTTTGAGAAACAAAAAAGGGCATTGTAAACAAAACAAAATGTTAAATAATAATCGATTTACTCTTTAAACAATGACAACGGTGTTTAAGCAAATACATAAAGATGTTTAAACAGTGACCCAGGAGGTACCCATCTTCAACGCGATGTCAGTAAAAGCATTCAATTTAAACAATAACATATATTTTAAAACAATTAAATCACTATATTTAAATGGTTTACATATTCTTTAAACGATATAGAAATTATTTAAACAGTTAACCGTTAGTTTAAACACTATATGTATTGGTTTAAATATAAAAAACTTGACGTTTAAACAGAGACTCATGATAAGGTGAGAACTTTCCTTCGAGCGATGACAATATGGCTTCCTCGCGACAATGGTGGAAAGCGGACGCCAACTTCCAGACAAGGATGCCCGGCCGAAAAGTACAATGGATCCAATAATATTTGTCTCTAGGGATTACCCCTTGTCTGTCAATTCAAGTGGGTACACACTAGTTATTTCCTTTTTTGCCCTTGGGATGGAGGGAAAATACCGCCCAATCACATCACGTCTAGTCTAACCTTTATGCATACAACTGTGCACTTTTTTGTTTGTCTTTCTGATTGCTGTTTGTTCTTTACTTCTTCTTCTTCTTCTTCTTTTTGTTCTTCTTCTCTTCATTTGGTTTGTATGATTTGGTTTTCGGCCGATATATTATGGAGAGTTTTTGTGGTATTGCTAGATACAACGGGGAGGGAAGAGTGCTAATGTTCACGGCTCAGACTTCTTGGCAGTTGGTGTTAGCTGAGATATGTGAGCGATGGGGTCTCGAAGTTTCCCTTATCAGGGTGAAGTTTATCACACTCGATGGATATAAAACGGTTTGTCCAATAGAAAATGATGTTGACTTCTAGCCGATGTGTCATGTGCACTCCATCTTCAAATGAGCTGTAGTTGATCTTGTTGTCGAGGCAGACAATGTGCCATTGTCGAATCCTAATGAAAACGAGTTTTTCTCGTTGTAAGTTCCTTCTCTTTTATTTGATCTAGTTGTATAGGTTCATTATTGTTTAAGTATGTCAGTCACTGGTTAAAATCTTGTATTATTCGTTTAAGTTAATTGTTCACTATTTAACTATTTAATTTAATGTTTAAATGTTTAATTTATCACTTAAACAGTCTATTCTCTGCTTAAAATATTGATCTTTTCATTTAACTGAAGTGTTGGCAGGAATTCAGATCTGCGAGCGCTCCCGTTCAACCCCATAGTGACTCTGACGGTGTGGGATGTCTTCCTTCCTCGTCAGATCATTCTGAAGTGCTGTCTTTGGATATCAGACAATGTTTTGACGGTGTTGAACATTTCGGGGATGTACTTCAAAATTTTGCAATCAAACGGAATTTTGACTTCAAATTCATAAAAACGAAAAAACATCGAGTGGTATGGAATCTTGCTGCCGATGGTTGTCATTGAGCCTTCATGCATTAAAAAGAGTATAATAAAAATACTTTCAAAATCAAGACAATCAACCCGTCACACACTTGCGGTGGTGAAATAGGTTCGGCGTCACATCCGAAAAGCGATCAAAAAATGGGTAAGCGCTACAGTGATTCGAAGCTCGAGGACCGGCCCTTGTACTAAGGCCATCGACATTCAGAAGGATATGTTGCGGGAACATGGTGTCCACATACCATACAAGCAGGCTTGGTTAGAAAAAGAGCATGCTCGGGTGGTCCTCGACGGCAGTGACATCTCCAGCTATGATTAGTTGCTTTGGTACGTGGATAAGGTGGCCGAGACAAACCCCGGCAGCATTGTGATCGTGGAAAGAGACGGTGATCGTTTTAAACGTGCATTCTTTTCTTTCAACGCGTGTATTGTGGGATTCGAGAGGGCTTGCGGGCGGCTAGTCATTTTCTCGATGGTACCCACCTCCTTGGAAAATGTCGGGGTACTCTCTTGGGTGCCACGGGGAAAGATGAAAACAATGGTTTTTTCCACGTCGCCTTCGGTATTGTCGACAACGAGACCGATGCCAATTGGACTTGGTTCATATCCAAGTTAGGCGATGCTTTATACAATGAATGAGATTATCATGAGATAATTACCTTCGTGTCGGACAGGTTCAAAGGCCTTGTGAACGCAATTGCGAGAATATTCTTTTCTTCGCCACATGCATACTGTTTACGATATTTGGAGGCCAATTTTATGAAAGTCAATGTCAGACTTGGGAAGGCATTGAGGGAGGAGTGCTGGTCTATATGCTTTCGCATTGCGTGGGCATCCACGGCTAAAGAATTCGATGATACCGTGAATGAACTGCAGACCACATCACCCGAAGCCCATCACTGGTTGATTAATAAATCGGATATAGCACATTAGTTGAATTATCTGTTCAAAGGTGATCGTTGGGGTGAGATGTATTCAAATGTCGCGGAGTTGTTCAATGCTTGGATCAAAGAAGCTCGGCATTTACCGGTGACGAAAATGGTCGACTCCATAAGGTCTGCGAATGTTGATTTACACTTAACATTTGGTGTTACCCTTTAAAATGTTTCATAATTGTTTAAATATTATTGTCTGACTTTAAATATTATTTTTATCATTTAAATACTTACCCTACTGTTTAAAACAATTTACCAATTATTTAACCATCACTGTCTTTGTTTAACCTTGTTTGACAGGTTCAAGTTGATGTGCATGTTATGTAACCGCCGTGAGCAAGCAAACAAATAGGAGACCTACTTATGCCCAGACATACATTCGAAGGTAAAGATAATTGTCGAGGATAGCTGAAATTTTCGTGTTGGTCGTTGTGTCGATGATCGTTACGAAGTGATCGACCAGTGCAGCAATTCTGTAGATCTTGCCATCAGAACTTGTACATGTCGAAGGTGGCAAGTTTATGGTATCCCTTGTAAACACGCTTGCGGTGCAATAATGCAGACAGACACCAACGTTCATCGATTTATTAGCGGCTACTTCACCGTCGACAATTACAAACTGGCGTATAAGGAAGCTATATTCCCCATACCCGACGATGACAAGCCTTCAGATGGAAATCGTGAGCTTCGTTTGCGACCGCGTGTGACGAGAAGGCAGCCTGGGCGTCCTAGACGAAAGAGGATCGATTCGTAAGCGTTTTATGTCCGCGAGTTACATTGCAACCGCTGCCACGGATCCAGCCACAATCGTAGATCTTGCAATGAAACTGTCGCCGACTAGGCATTGTAAATAAGTTGATTTCTAAAGAGAAACAATCTGAATTGAGTGGCAACTTTTTATATTTAAACAAATAAATTCTTATTCTTTACAGTGAACGCATTTATTTAAACAGAGAAACTATAATTTTAAACATTTCACACTGATATTTAAATGATGATTGGTAAATGTAAACAATAAAACTGAAAGGTAAACAATGACACTGTAAGTTAAACAATGAAATGAAACTGAATTGAATTTAACCTACTTTACAATTGAAAACAAACAAAATTTACATTGAGATATACAAGTCATGTTCTTCGAAAACAAAAACAATGAATTGCATTTGTCCTGGTTTACATTTGAAATCAAACCAAAAACTAGGAATTCTATCAACCCGCTTGCGACGACCCCCCTTTTTCATAGACGCCGGCTGCCCTCCCCTCCTTAAGTATGTGGGAAACATTCTTTAATCTCAGGTAAGGGACGTCTGTCTGCGATAGCCGTAGCTTCTCATCGGCGAGTAATTGCTCGATAAACCGCATGACATAGACGGCGCAATCGACACTTCCTTTTTTTTGCCGTGGGGTTTCCATGTCGTGAACTAGTGGGTACTTTGAGGTCGCCGACTCGCTGAACTCCATATTGACACAAATGTCGAATAGATTCAGCTGTCGAGATATACAAGTTGAGATTAGAATACCGATTAAATACCAAACACTATTAATCAGACATAATTTATTAAAGAACTTACCATGTTCAACGCGTCTTTATCGTACCCCGCGCATGAAGAATAATGCATGTATTCTTGTTTATCATTGTCAAGGACGACGACATAGAAGTGGCCATTCATGATTATCGTGAGGATGACAATTTGAACTTCATGCAAGTTGCGCACGGGATCTCCGATCATAGCCATAGTGGTTTCATGTGCGTCGTTCTGCTTTGATATAAACAGGCGCCGTGATCGTGGTGATGGAGGCGCGCTTCTTGTAAGGATATGGCACTTTGCTCGGCGACTTTTTGTATTATGCATACGAAAGCGTCCCATCACATCGCCCTCGTGACCATCTCCTTCCCCTCAGCGAGTGTATAGTTTGTCCCTGCTGTGGTCGTGACGCGTCATTCTTCCACACGCAGTCTGTCGAGGTTAAGCGATAACGGATATAATTGAGACCATATTATAACTATTTAAATGATATAGACAATTTTTCAAAATGATATTATAAATAATTAAACGTTAAATAGATAAAATAAATGATAATATATAAACATTTAAACACTATCATAAAAAAACTTTAAACTTACTCCGTCCATAGGGCGCTTGAGGAAGATCCTCATCAACTCCCTCGCTCAGTACTTGTTAAGACGCGATTGGCCAACCCATTTTTTCTTCTTCGGAACAAAGACTTTCCGGGCCATCTCGTCTAATTTTTGATTGGCCTTGATCATATCTCTCATTGCTCGGTCGGGGTCTTCATGCGGCACTGTTGTTGAGCCTTGACGGTGTTCATCACCAGCAGCATCTTCCTTCGATGAGGGGACGGCGACAACATCAATCGCAGACATATCCTTACATGGTTGTTGTTGTTGTGGGATTGTGTCAGGCTTCGATGCGGGGACGACAGCATTAACCGCAGACATATCCTTACATGCTTCTCAACCGTGATAACGGCAACATCATCTACGATCTTCTTCACCGTCATGGCTATGTCATCAACGGCGACAGACTCAGTAACAACATCAGCCGCCGATGGTGTTGCTATTGTTTCATCGTCAGCCGGCGGTGGAGACAGAGGCAGTATTGTTCTCCTCTATTTCGCAAGTCTCTTCGAATGTGGCCGTCTTGGAATGGCCACCCCGATGATGTCGTCGTCGTCAAATTCTGACGCCTCGTTCATCCCGGGTGCTTCATTTCTTTGGAGGAACGGCGCAGTCGATTGTGAACATCTTTCCAGTGGTTCAACCCGAGCGACAAGCCGAGGAAACTCGGTCATCAATATCTGGCATGCCTGCATAAGAGTTGCAGTGACATCTTCGCCTAGTGCCGTTGGTGGGGTTGCTACGGTCGGAGGGGTTGCCATAATCGGGGGGACTGTCGTTGTCGTAGTCGGGGAGGGTTGTTGCAATTGGGCGGGGTAGGGGAGGGCTTATCCGGCGTTGAGGAATGCGTGCGCGTGGTGGGGTCGGAAGTAGGAGAGCGGCGGCGAGCGCGCATGATAGAGGTTGCCCTCTCATCCCGCCTTGAGCAAGTGGTTCCGGAGCAATAACATCCATCCGTCGGTTGGCCGCAACAAATATTTCTTCTTTAGCATTCGTCGGAACCAGCTAAGGAAACTAATATATGTAAACCAAACAATTTCAGATAAAATCATTCGCTTTAAACTATAAAAACTATATTTAAAAGCAGGTATTTATATATTTAAACATTATAGAATATATTTAAACGGAGAACAAAAATATTTAAACCTTTATGAATAAATTTTTAAAACCCTAGAATAATAAAGTTAAACGCTAAATAATATGTTTAAACATTAAAGACTTACATTAAACATTGTCCATGATTTATTATCTCTTTTCCTTCGACATGATGACAAGCTGGTTTCTATCGTCGCTTGCTTCCTGTAAGTACTTTCACCGTAGCACATCATCCTTGGGATCTTGCCAAAACGGACTTTCTTTCCGGCCCGGTCACTCAGAAACCGGATGTTAAGCACCCGACCAAGCAAACCCTTAATATACCCCTCGTGTTGGTCTTCTTCCCGACAGATCTATCTCTGCACTCGAGCGATCGCTATGGAATGTCCTCCATAAGCCACTTTCATGCGTCACTGCGCCCTATGCGTGATCGCCCTCATGGCGGGTAGATCATCGACATAATCAACGATCCAGCTCGGAACCGAGTATGATGTATTTGGGAAGAGGATTGCACCCATGAGCTACACCATCGAGTTTCGACAAAAAATTTTTCTTCTTCTCCCTCTCGTCAAACAAGTTGCATAAGAGTGCTTTTTGATGGAGTCTCCCTGTCTCTCGTAGGGTTTTTGATAAATACCTCCTTCGAACGCCGAGCGGGTTTTTCTTCTTCTGAACACGATCGCGCCGCCATCGCAACGCAGTACCAAGAACGAGGGCCACATCTTGAGGCTCGAAACTCAGCGAGCTTTTCCCCGATCCTCGAATTTATTAGTGCGCCATCGTACCTTTGTAATAGAGAATCAAGAAGGGCCCTCTCTTGGAATATAGCTTCCATCTCAGATGAATCGTCAGAACGGTGTCCTTCGGATGATCTCCCAGTGTCAGGGTCATGTTATCTTTCAAATCACCTAAGGTCTCCACTCACCGCTACAAATAGCATCGCCCATTAACTAGGTCGACCGCCATAATCATAAGTCTGTGACAATAAAAACACATTCAACAAGCAAAGATTCACAAATGTTTAAGCGGAAATATAAGGTTTTAAACGGTAACCTCTCAATTCTTAAACAGAGATATCAATTGTTAAACAGAGACAACAATACTTAAACAGAGACAACAAAATTTAAACGGTAACATCTCATTTCTTAAATGTAAACCTCATTTGTAAAACTGCAACCATATCAAATGAAATGGGAAACATACATTATAAATATTACACAAATCATAACAATCGAAAAAACTATTTCGATAGTGTATACAGACGAAAATGCAAAACAAAACAAAACCCTAGACGAGAAATTGCCCTGCATACTAACAAAACCCAAGCCGAGAAATCTTCCCTGCAGACTTCAATATCTTCCAACAAAAACAGAAGCATAAAACAAAACCAAAAAAATTTTCTGTAATGTAATAGTTAACATAAAAATCATACTCAATACCTTAGATTGCAAAACCCGACTGAAATGTCAACTACTTATGGGACTTCTCCTTCGAGATACCTGGAAATGAAAAAGTCAAATTACAGAGGATGTGCCGGTAGAGACAACTTCGGTAATGGAAAAGTTGAAGACGCGAGTTGAGAAAAACCTCTATGTATACGGCTCCAAGAATTGCCTCTCAGTTACCCTACTGAAAACCCCTCCACTTTCTCTCAAACCGAAATGGTCAGCACTCACGACTCCCCCATGCAGCGTATTTTCATCCATAAAATTTGAAAAATCACTCCGTTGACATCCGTTATACGCTTTGGGTGTTTGAAAAAAACATGGAGTTTAAAAAGAAGGGGTTTTTAGGGATCGCAAAACTAATGGGGTGTTTTTGGCAATATTGCAAACTTAGGGGGGTTTTTTTGGCAATTTCCACTAAGATATTCTAAGAATGTTCTTCTAACTTCACAATTTATATATTCATACTATCAACAAATTTAATTACTTTTGATTCTTTTTCATTTTTAACCATTAATTGAAATACATAAACTTAAATTATAAATTATTAATTTAATTAAAATATTAAATTATAAAATATAAATTTTATAAAAAATTAAAAAAAATTAAAAAAACTTAAATTACAAGTTATTAATTTGATTAAAATATAAAATTATAAATATAAATTTTATAAAAAAATATAAAAAAAGGAAAAAAAGGAAAAAGAAAATTAAAACAGAAAATTTTAAAAAATAAATAAATAAATAATTAAAACCAAATGAGTGATTGGAGCAATTTTACGCCAAATCTAATTAAAAGAATCAAATATAAGGGTGCATGGGAGATGGCCTTATGTAGCTATTTGTTTGTGGAACTAAACTTAAACATTTAAGATTTTTTAACATTGGTTTGACTCAATGTTAAGGTAATTTTCAAATCTCACTTTATATATAATAAATTTTATAAATAAAGTGATTTATTCATTTTGTCAAAATTTAACTTTAATAATTGAGGTGGTCCTCCAATTTTAACTATGTTACAAAAATATTAATCATTCTTATCACCCTGGGAGAAGTTTCTATCTATTTTCGTAGTATCTTTATTAGTGTATTTTATATATTTATTTTTTTAATTAGTGGATTGTGTTTTTGTGTTTTTTTTCTCATTTTTGTAACTTTAATATGGTTTATTCCTTTTTTTCTATTAATTTTTTTTATAATTTATTGAAAAAAATAAAAAAATTTCTAGAGACAAATTAGCTGTACTTTGTCTTGGAAACACCAACAAACCAATTTAAAAAGGCTGTTAATTTAAGCATGTCATGCAAATAAAATAACCTATAACTTCAAAAATGTGCATGGATTTGCATGGATGGAGGAAAAACAAAATTCTCAATCATATCTTTCTCCATTTTTCTTTGAGTTCAAGCTTTGTTATTATCAAGTGATGGGGAAAAAAACCATCATGGCACTGGAAAGAGGGCATTTTTTAGGCCTTGAATTTCAACATAAATATCTTCCAACAAACAATTTATTAAAAAAAAAAAAAACTAATTGCAAATGAGAATATGTGTGTGTATATATATATATATATATATATAAATGAAGGGAAGGGTTGGAATGATTGCATGGCAAACATTTGTACAATTCTAGACAAATCTTGTAACCTTTGGTAGTGGTCCTTACCATATGACTTTTCTTTCTTTCTTTATTTTATGATTAAATGTTAAAAATTATGAATTTAATGAAATAAAATAGGAATTGATATATTTTTACATTCTTGGTTAGAAAATATTTTTTTTAATTTCCATTAATAATTTTTATCTTATAATTGTAAAATCTCAAAAATATAAAACAATATATTGTTTATATAAATAAAAAAAGGTAAAAATGAAGAATGTAACTAGGTTTCAAGAGACAATATACATTTACTATTGCATATAAAGTTACACAACCAAAAAAAGTTGTAAAACAAAAAAGAACTTAGATAATACTAATAAAATAAAATTAAAAATTAAAAAAAAGAAATAATCATTAGCACCATTCTACAATAACAGAGCCGTAATACATTTTCTCTTATAAATAAAAGATTAAAGATTTCAACTCCCTTTTATCAAAAATAGTTGAGTGTTTGTGATTTGTACATGTTTATATTAAAAAACTCACACCAAATTAAAAATAAAAGGGTAAAACAGTCATTATACAATCCCTTCATTCAAAAGCACAAGGTCATATTTGTAATTTCAACTCCTCCCTCCTCTTCTCCTTCTGTCCATATAAGCTCCCCCCGTCTCATACTCTCCAACTCCATAGGAAGAGAGAGAGAGAGAGACACTGAATTGAGTTTATTTTTGTCTCCAAATCACTGGTAACCTCATCATTTCTTACTCTTTACCATAATTTCATAGCAAAGGCGGAAGCTTTTGCACAGAGCTTGCAAAGAAACCAGGAAAACAAGCATCAAAAGTGATCAAAATCCCACCTTGACCTTATTCTGAGCGACAGAGAGATGGGTTTGAGCAGCCCTTTTGGCCAGGCCTGTTCCCATGTCTCCGTGATCATGATCACAAGCTTTTTTCGCCACAAGATTTGAAGGACTTCCAAGGCTTTCTCAGAAGGAAGAAATCATGGCCTTTGGGTCTTGGTTCTTGCCTTAAAAGAGGAAAGGAAAGAGAGTGTGTGAATTTGAGAGAGAGAGAGAGAGAGAGAGAGAGAGAGAGAGAAAAGGTGTGGTTTTTGTTGTTCTTGGGGTTGTGGAGAGATGGCTGGAAGAAGGGTTTATGGAGGCTCCAACATGGCTGCTTTGTTACAGAGTGAAGGGATCCCTGCTGAAACTATTGAGGCTTTGCTTTCTCCTGGATCCAATCCTGGTGGTTTCCTTGGTATTTCCCTTTCTTATCTTTTTTTTTTTTTTATTTTTTAATCTTGAATCAACTCTGTTCAAGAAAAACAGTTTCCTTTTCCTTTAATTCCCTCAAATTGAGGTGTGTTTGTATCTGTTTCTGTTCTGTTTTTTTTTTCTTCTGAATAATATAATAGTTGTCATGAATTATTTGGAACACTGAATGCATGTTAGTTTATTTGTTTTACTGTGAAATTTCTATGTTATTCTTGTTGTAATTGATGCAAGATGGTAACTCAGTTTTAGCATTCCTCAACCTTGATTTTAGATTTTCTGGATTTTAATGATGCTTTTGCTTTTGTTAGCTCTAATGAATATGAATTGTTTCAGTGTCAAGAAACCTGGTCAACTTTGAAGATGTTTGTGGAAACACATCTGAGAGGCCATCTTTCTACCGGCCATTTGATTTAGAAGAAAACGTGGTTGTCGACGAAGAGCTCAACGACGAGAGCCTTCACCAGCCGGAGAAGAAGAGGCGTCTCACAACTGACCAAGTCCGGTTCCTCGAGAAGAGTTTTGAGCTTGAGAATAAGCTTGAACCCGAGAGGAAAATTCAGCTCGCCAGGGATCTTGGTCTGCAACCTCGACAGGTTGCAATTTGGTTTCAGAATCGTCGAGCTCGATGGAAGACAAAACAACTCGAGAAGGACTATGAAGCACTTAAAATTAACTTCAATGTTTTAAAAACAGATCATGATAACCTCCTCAAGGAAAAAGATAAGCTCAAAGCAGAGGTATTTATTACATTCGTATCAATTTCATTCAAACAAATTAAGTTGTTTCTTTCTTGTTACATTGGCCAATGAATCTCAGACAAAATAACTAGACTCCAAATTAAGATTCAATCTTTAGTGCATTGTTCATTGTCTCATTGTGTGTTGATCAGCATACTATCATTTCATTTTTTGCAGATTGTTTCGCTCACGGAAAAGCTGATGCACAAAGAGAAAGACAAAGATGACAAAGGCAACAAACATGCATTAGAATTCAAGAATTCAATTAACAATGAGGCAGTAGTTGAGACCAAAAGATTGGATGTTCAAGCCTCAACTCTTGTTTGCAAACAAGAAGATCTGAGTTCTACAAACAGTGCCGTATTCGATTCCGATAGCTCACATTACACCGACGAAGTCGGACACACCGTCTCATCCAATGCATTCGAGCCCGATCATTCTGATCTGTCACACGCCGAGGAGGATGGAGAGGTAAAAAAGTATCCATTCTTGAAGTTTGAAGATAACAACTCAACGGATTACGGTGTGCCGGTGGTGGTGGAGGATCAATCATTCTGGTTCTGGAATTACTAAAGATCGAACCAATATGAATCAATCAATCAATCAAGCTTTGCTTATGTTTGTCAATATTATGTGGTGAAATTTGCAGCAATAAAAGCCAGCAGTTTGGCGACTCTTTCTTTGCTGGAGTCAATCCCCTTTGTATCTTGTTATCAATTCAAGAATCAAGAACTTATCTTTATTTCTATTTTTTTGTAAATTTTTTTTTAAAAATTAATAATTTTATGGATGTTATTCTTTCAAGAATGTGAAGTCACTGAGAAGTGAAAGTGAACAAAGGACACGTGGACGGACGAGATTGACGTAGAAAAGGGTGTAGCTTTTGAGATATTTGCAGCCGACCAAAGGGATGATGGGGCACGTGTCGAATGGTGATGTGATGGGGTTACGTGGACGTGTCGATTTGTGAGAGGGTTGGCAGTGTGGCCACGCAAGCGTCAGAGCTCCGCCACCACGGAACCGGGGCAGGAGTGGGACCCGAGATTGTCGGGGCACGTGGCGACAAAGTAGTGGCTAGCTTTATTGGTCGCGGACTGTGCGGACCCCACCCAGTTTTGGCGTTTTCCTGTTTGTCGCCTTTCGTGGTTGGCTGGCGGAAGATAAGAAGAGGTAGGGCCCACGTTTTTGTGTGTGGAGCCCTTAACACGTGTCCAGAAACAACATGAGGACCTACTCCACGTGAACTGCGTGTAGTTTAAAAATTATATTAAATTAATACAAATATAATAATAATAATATATGTTAATTGTTTAGAAAGTTATTTGTCAATGAATTTATGTGGGTAGGTCGGACTTTTTATTTTTAATTTTAATTTTTTTAAGAATATTATTATATTTAAATTATGATTTTATTGGTGGCATGGATTATATAAATTGTGAATGAACAAAGAAGTGAATATTATTTGAAATTATTTTTCTCATGTGAATTGTAGATTGAGATGATATCCTTCTGGCATTGACAGAAAAACATGGGTAACATCTAAAATATGTGAAGAGTGTTTATATGCCAGATGCATGTCTACGCCTTGATCTTGATCATGCATGGGTGCCATTCTTCTAGGTTAAGTCATGTGTATTGGATTATATGATACAACATTAGTATCAGAAGGTTAATATACGTGTATTTAAAATTCCTTAGTAGATAAATCTAAGAGCTTGTTTGGATGCATAGTAAATTTTTCTGTAGAAATTTTATTCCATAGGATTCAGAAATGATTCATATGAAATTTACTACGTAAAAAATATCTACAAAATCAGTGTTTGGATGTGCACAGGAACTTTTTCCATAGAAATTTTTAATTTTGAAAATTGAAACTCGCCGTTAGAGTTTTAAAAACAAACTAGCCATTGGAGTTTTTGAAAAAGCTAGGTGTTGGAGTTTTTTAAAAATTAGTCGTTAACAATTTCTCTCTATTTAAAGACAACACTCTTGGTATTTGTAAACTTATCTCTCTTCAACTTAAATTTTTATGTCTCAAAGTCTTATATTTCAATATGGATCTGGATCAATGGAGAAAGATTAATGAAGACGATGACGAATTCATGTTTACCATTTTACCAAGTTTATTTCCTGTAAGTTCAGAAACTTGGCCTTGTCATACATCAATATTAACAGACGATGCATATGTACAAGAAATTTTTCAAGGTCATGAGGCACGTTGTAAGCGTGAATTTCGTATGGAGCCTCGTATATTTCAAGCACTTACTAATTGTTTAAGAGAAAGATCTCTTCTTCGAAGCTCGAAAAGGGTTACAATTGAGGAATAACTAGTAATGTTTATGTATACTCTTGCACACAACGCTAGTAATTGTGACGTGCAAGAATATTTTCAACATTCAGCACAAACGATTAGCCGTTATTTTAAAAAAGTGCTTGAAGCTATTACTACTCTTGCGACTACATATATAGAATTACCACCAACAATTACATCGCCAGTTATCCATAACAGTAGACATTTTTTTCTTCCATATTTCAAGGTTATAAATCTTTATATTGTATTTTTTTATTTTATTTATTTATATTTTTTTATATATTCTCTTAACAAATATTATGGGTTTTTTATTTTAGGATTGTATTGGTGCTATTGATGGAACACATGTTCCGATCACTATTTCTTTGGCCTTGCAAGATCCTTATAGAAAAAGAAAACAAACATTATCCCTAGAATGTCATGGTTGCATGCGATTTTAACCTACGTTTTGTATATGTTCGGGCTGATTAGGAAGGTTTTGCTTCTGATGCTAGATTACTTTCAGCATTCAAATCGACCAAGGCTTCCATGTCCCCCCTAATAAATATTACCTAGTGGATGCAGGATATGCAAATACTCCAAATTTTATTGCTCCATATCGGGGTGTACGCTATCACTTACAGGAGCAAAGATGGGCAGGATGTAGACCAAGTAATTACAAAGAACTATTTAATTTACAACATGTTTTCATTGAGAAATCATGTTGAACGCATTATTGGTGTCTTGAAAATGAGATTTCCTATACTTAAAAAGTTGCAACCTTTCATCCAATAGATTCCCAAACTGATATAATAGTTGTCGCATGTGTCTTGCATAATTTCATACATATACACAATGACAATAATGAAATCGAAGAAATCAGTAATGGAGCTAACGAAGTTACCATCCCAAATGGAGATGATACATATTAAAATGATATCAACGTACTGAACTTTGATCGTATTGCAGGTGCTCACAAAAGAGATGAAATAGCAATGCAAATGTGGAATGATTACTGTAACTATCGTAGAAATATAATTTAATTAATGTGTAAGTTTATCGATGCTGTTTTATTTTGGGGCTACAATTATCAATATGTAATTTTATCAATGTTGCCTTATTTATAAAACCCTCTTTCTTGTTATTAAGCAATAGAATATCCACAAATAATTCAAAAACCTGCCAACAAATAAACAAGTACATCTCAAACAAATCAATACATCTCATAAACATAATGTCTTACATAAAACATAACGTCTTACATGTAACTAAATATAAAAAACATAGAACATAACATTATTTTTAATTAATCATTTGCCGAAGTCACAACACTTTCCTATCTTCATTGATGAGACTCAAGAAAATTTCATTATTATCCTTATCTTTAAACAATGTTGTAATTTTAATAAAATCTTTATCTAGAAATTGATCACACAACACATTAAATGCTGTCATGCATTCTCCTATGGTGTACTTCTCCTTTGCCTGGTTCATTTTCATAGCATCAATATATCTATCCGTCTCAGCTCGACGCATATCTATATATTGTTCTAAGAATGACTCTTGAACATTTTTTCCCTTTCGGTCCTTTTTCCTTCTTTGCACTTCATCTCCTAACCTTTGTCGGCTTGCACTACATGAGTTTTGAAGTTGTGAAATATTTGGTTGACTGCATGGAGGCTTCACTTGTGCAAAATCATGATCCTCTGTCTCTATTTCTGGTGTAGACAATGATTGGATGGGATCATTTGGAGCCGGAATGCTTGGAGATGGAGTGTCTACTGGCATATTTGCATAGTAATCTACATCATGAGAGCGTCTTTCTTCTGCATATCTCCCTGTGTAATGAATGTATAAATTATTAGAAAATATATGAACAAATCTTTAAAGCAAACATTAGTAAACAACACTATTTACCCTCATAAATCTCCTACAGTGCCGTGAAATATGGAAAGGGTTTTTGATGCCATCTTCTAGCTTCTTTATTTCTCTGCATATTTTGATGAAAATGATTAAGATAAATTATTGCATAAAGTTTGTAAATTATGTGATAAAAAGATATACCTCAAGTAGTGGTGCTCAAACTTCTTCAGTGGCTTCCACCATATTTTTTTTCATAATCCCATCCAAAGCCACTCAATTCGGTAAACCCCTTCAGAAGCTTGTAAATTTTTTTCAACTCTTGCTCTAATGCTTTAACTTGTACAACAATGCATTTTAAATTAGGAAATTTTGTTACCATGTCACACAATATTCTATTCCATGCCTCTTTAGTCCATCCATTTTGTGAGCAGTACACGGGAACGTTATAATCACCTAATAATTTCACAAGATGAACCCTATGATTTTCATTCCATTTGGCCCATGTTTCAGTCTTATCTTGATTTGCCATCTATACAAAGTAATACAAATGATAAGAATTTGATTAGCAAGACGATTCATTAAACAAGATATGATAACCAAGGTAAATTCTCACTTGTCTTCAAACTGGGACTATTTAAAATATCTTATCTAGTATATTTATTTTTAAAATCTGAAATGTATGCTTTGCTTCCAATTTAGAAGTCCATGTATTGATGATCGTCATTTATAAATTGGAAAGCAACATTAAACAGTTTGGTATAAGATTGGATAGAGACTGTGGATGATCCACACATGGTGAATCTAGATTGAAGCCTTTTTAAATTGTCTGTACCAGGCATATTGTTTTATGCATGAAAGAAAAACTTATAAACTCAAAAACTTTATTTGCGCACTTATTCTTCCACCATTTTATAAAAATAATAATAACTCTGAGGAACATCCACTTTGCGATATTAAATTGAGTGTAGAAAAGGGCATTGCATATTTATATCTGAATTGAATTATTGAGAGGCTTCTTTTAGTTTCTACTTTGTCATGCATAGATCATGTGCATGCCACTATATGAGAACACATTAACTAATGTGACACTGTCTTATTCTTTATCATATATATAGAATTAAATTATTCACAATGTCAATTTTCTCTTTAGGCTTAACCTACAGCAGAAAGACAACAAATTATCATAATAAACAAAAGTTAAAATCTACAAGAATACTGATCCCCAAAAACTAGTTGCATGTCATACTAGAACACTCAAGTCCTAATCAACAGTTTAGCTCTTCTCTGAAGTTCTAAGTGGGAGGGATATAATTCACATGACATGTGAATAGAGAAATTAGAATAATAAAAACTTGGAAGACATTGAAGCTTTGAAACATGACCTCACATAAAAATAATCAAAATCTCCTTCTCTTCAGAAAAAAAACAAAAGGAAAAGAAAAAAGGAATTGTTAACCATTCCTTTTGGCATAAATATTTAATTTAGACAACTTTATATCTCTGCAAACATTATAAAGTAATTAAACACATATAATCAAGTCTTTTATGATTAACAAAGTCATATATAACAAGGCAACAGACTTAAATAAAGATCTCATAGAGAAGAAATTAATTAGAAAAAGTAATAAATAAAAGAAACCTAGTTCACATGAAGAGCCAGCTAGCAAGCTAAAATTCCTTCAACACTGGTTCTCTATGTGCAACCCATCGGAGTTTGTCTGTCTGCAATCCTGAATAAGAGCTTTATGAGCCAAAACCAAACCTTCAAGAACAAGACAAGTATCAAAGGAAGCACAGTCAATTCAATCCTTCAAAAAATTTTCTTGTCCCTAGATCCCTGAGAAACTTTTAAAACCCATAAATTCTAGATTTCTTTTCCTTAATCCAAACACAACTCAAACAAAATAAAGACAATGGCAACAAGAAGCATGAAGAATATTGCACTTTTGACTTTGCCAGCAAGAAATTCACACATTTCAGAGAAAAATCCAAAGGA
>NC_052475.1:6798027-6860707 GCF_009730915.1 Dioscorea cayenensis subsp. rotundata
CCAATGAGCTTATCAAATTAGCTTCACCAAAATAGACATAGAATGCATGTGTCAATAGACGAGGATGGAATATTTATCGAAAGTTTCAATACCAAATGCCTAACTAAAAGCGAGGTTTGCATTCAATACTTTGCAATTGTATAAAGTCGCATGCGGTTGCATAGTAAGTCCTAAGGAGATCTACCAATCCAAATATTTAACCTTGTTGTCTTTGGTTTTTCAATTGCTCTTTCATGACTAGATTAGGTGTAAGTACAGCCTAAAAACATAAGAAATATTATATATATATACTGTGCTCTAGATCTTCATTTATTATTTTCCCACATCACTGGTGTCCATTTGCACTTAGGCTTCCATACTTTTGAGGTTTGGAAAGATACCATTAAAAACTGGATTCCTTCTCACTAGATTAAAAAGACCTATTTCACTCTTTTTTTTCATGAAGAAAAATAAGATAAAATTGCAAACACATTTCTTCTTCGGCAGGACCTTCTGCTATTCTAGCACTGTGCATAATGAGATTGTTATGAAAAAATCTGACAAAAGTTGTTACATGGTATTTTTTTTCCCTAAATTGGATATTATTGATATGTAGAGTCTTGTACATAGAAAGCATGTGCATATGTTTTTAATGCCTTAATTCCTATGTAGCATGAAATATACTTAGGTATGCCACGTCGAAGCTGTTAAGTGAGAATTATATTTTTAACCTCAATTCTGTCCAGTTTCGAGCACTATCAGAACAATTTTATTGCTCTCCTGATCATCATAAATTTGTAAGGTAGCAAGTTGTCAATCAGATTGGTCCAGAAAACATATCGAAACCATTCAAAATCATATAGAAACCATATAGAAACCATTCAAAATCGTAACCTTAAAAAAACAGATTACCAGAAAACTAAGAGCACTTCACCAATCAACAAGAAACCAAACCAGGTCCTTGTTCACACACTTCTCAAACCAAACAACCAAAGAACAAAGAACCAAAATTATAGACAAAACTCAACATCAAAGACCAAACATCACAAGACATAAAGGATTTCATAACAAAATTAAGAAAAGCACAAGCTGAAACCTTTTCTAGTCCTGGCGATCTCTCATCAATGCAGCAGGCCTCTGAGAAGGAATCAAGCACAAGACTCCCACGCCGTCCAAGCACGAAGCCAATCAACTTGGTTCTTAGAATACATAGAAAAAAAACAAAAAGATCACAAAATCACACATTCAATAAGGAAAACATTGAATAAATACTATTAAGCTTTATAGGGATCAAAAGACAAAGAATAGAAGAGTGATACCTTTGGACTGTTGAGATACGACATGATTGAGCATAATGCACCGCCAAACTAACAAGAGGATGCGCGACAATGGGGATTTGGATGGGGCAGCTAACAGGAGAGGATGCACGATGGAGAATATAACCTAGACTAGGTAATGGAGACTGGTGGATGATTGGATGCTTTGGCAATGGAGATGGCGATGCAGGAGCTGGAATTTGGAATCTGGGGGGCAGCTATAAGATGAAGAAGATGACCTAAATTATAGCAACATAAGACAAATTACCGGCGTTTTCTACACAAACGCCACCATATCATGCTTAAACTCCCGGTGTTTGACAACATAAACGCCGCCCAGACAACTTATTTCCCCGTATATCTCCTGGCATTTTAGATAAAACCCCGTTGATGTTCTCAAATTTTTTGCGCCATCAGTTTCCAGCATTCGCGAGCATGCACATTGCCGGCGTTTAAATGTAAAACCAATGCTGGCGTTTTAACAATAAATGCCGCAAATGTCTAATTCTTCAATACTAGCAAGAGCTTTTGTGGCATTTTATGATGAAAATGCCATAAATATGCCGGTGTTTATTAAAAACGCCGCCATGAATATGCTGCTAAAACATAATAATGCTCTAGTGTTGGATATGTAAGCATGGTGGAATTGTTGTTGCTTTTAAATTTTTAATGGATGATAATTGAGGATAAATATTTTAGGTGCTTTAATAAATATCTTTTGGTTTGGTTTGGTTTGTTAAAAAAAATAATCAATATATAAAATATATAATTTTTAAATGTTTTATATTTTTAGTGGGTCGGTCCGCTCAACCCGCCAAACCAAAGTGGGTTGGGTCAGGTTGGCATTTTGCCAACCTGCCATATGGCGGGCTGGCCCGCCCCACCCCGTCAAATGGCGGGTTTTGGCAGCCCGTGTTCTAGCCCGCCCCGCCGGCCCGTTTTTAAAGGTCTATGCTAAATTTACAAGCTTACACAAGCTATCCGCCATATCTTCAGGCCCATGAAGAAATATAGGATCTGCCTACATCAAGCCCAACTCATTAGTCCATATTTCATTTTTTTTAAAATAATCCTCATCCCCAACCCATCATCAAATTAAAAACCCTTCATTATCCACCAAACATTGGTCACCATCACAAGGAAAGATAGAAAAATAACAAGGAAAAAAAACAAGTTAGCCTTATTTAATTAAGGTAGTGTTTGTACACAAACAATATTGTATTGCATGTTCTGGTCTCACTATCTGCATAATATTCTGGTCCTACAAGTTCTCTGCCATGTACTGGCACAGAATATCTGGCGCGCCCAAGAATTTGAATGTTCTGGTCTCACTATCTGCATAATATTAATGAACTTTGGCCACATCACGTGTTGAGTAACCAACTTCAGTAAGCTTCATGCATGCTTCACTTAGCTTAGTGGTAAGAGTGACTAGGTTATGCTCCTCAATTGCAAGTGCAAGTCTATCCATTTTTGAACCTACAGTTTATGCGAAGGCAAAATCAACACTAACATATCTTTTTTTTTTTACCTTTCTTTCTTGTTTGTGCTTCTTGAGAGGTACGCGCTTGTGAGCTATTTGGTGTCGGTGAGGGTGTCTCAAACCCGTAGTTATTGTCAAATTGTCCATGTCCAAGATCCTCTGGTGTCAATCCAATATTAAAACTATCTTGCGAAAAGTTTGGTACACCATCATTAGTTAGAGGTGTCTCAACACTATTGTGAGCAAAACGCCCTATTGCATGATCATTGCCATAAACAACTTCAAGAAAATCATAGTCTCCAATGGGTTTATTTATATATGGTTCTTTATTTGGATGGCTCTGTAAACAAAACAATAAAAAATTATCATTAACGTTAGAGAAATATAAACAAAGTGTAACTGGTGACTGCAAAATTCTAAGACATAAAGAGCATACCATCAGATATGTCATGCATTCTTCTTCACCCATAATTATTTTCTTGTTTTCTTCTTCCTAACCAACACCACTTATCTCTCGAAGTCTTCTAATTATAGCCCATTTGCACTTTAATGTTCAGAGATGGTTATGTATGTTAGACTCGGTACAATCTTTACCAAAATTCTCTCAGAAAAGCACGTATAACTGCATGAATTGATTGTGGTTTGAATGTCTTATCACACTTCAAACCATTTTCCACCTGTGTTGCCGTAAATTGCAAGAAAAACTTGCTCTCACTCGGTCTCCATCGCATATTACCTACATTCTTTCTACTGCTTGATGAATGACTTCCAGCTTCCATTTTTTCTTATGCCATTGCAAACACACATTCATATACAAACTTTTATATAGTAATGAAAATATAGAAAACTTGGTCTTAAAAATTCATTCATAGCAACTATATCAAATTCAACATCAAGCAACAACATAAGAATTCACAACATATGAAATCCAAAGCAATTCAACATCAAACAACAATGTCTAGTAAACAGAAATATAGATAAACATAAAAAAATAACATAACATATCCTTCATAAATACGTTTATCTATTGTTCCACATATCATGCATTATCTGACCCTTTTTGTCCAACCACTCTCTAACATCTTCACGTTGCCCTCTCCTAGAAGTATGAACTCTTATCTCTTATTCCCATTGCTCCTTGGAGAGTATCAATCTATCACTACTAATAATATTATGAAGAATGCAGCATGCAATCACTAGGTTAACTTGAGTACTATATGGAAAGAAGGGCCTAGATGTGAGAATTTTAAACTGACTTTTCAAAGACCCAAATGCACGCTCAACTAAAGTCCGCGCTGATGAATGCCTATGGTTAAACAACTCCTTAGGGTTTTCAAGAATACGTGACCTGAATTCCTTCAAGTGATATCTAACACCTCTAAAAGGTGCTATAAATCCAGGTCTTGTAGCATATCTTGTGTTGATGAGAAAATATTTTCTTGAACAACAAAATGATATAGGATTATGCTATATACTATAATAACAATTTATGTTTTGTATATTAATTAGTAAATAAATAGCAATATATACCTTGTAGCACTTTTTAAGACCATTAGGGTCTTTTCTAAAAGCATCACGCAAGACCATCGAGTCATGTGCATACCCTTCCCAACTAGCAAGCACATAAGTGAAGCTAAGATCAAAGTCTACTGCGGTGAAAACATTTTGTGTTGGAAAACCTTTTCTACTACAAAAAGATGCAACCATGTCTACTGGAACACTCGCATGTATATGTGTGCCATCAAGGGCCCTAATACAATCCTAAGAACTCGTAAGTTTGTTGGGTCATTCTTAAAATACGATTGTTCTATGTTTTTGGTAAACATGTAGTTACAATTATGTAACTTAAAGTATGGAAAGAATCTTGAGCGTTGTGCAATGTAGGTTGATAAAGTACTTGATGGAGGTATGATAAACTCTTTTTGTAATTCTCCAATGGCATGTAGGACAATATTAAAATATATGCTAATAGTTTCACCAGACCTAAGAAAATTATGTCCAATGACTCTATTTTGTTGGTTGTGGCCAACAATATGCAAGAACATCAGCAATTGTTCTTCTACGTTGACATTCATTGAATCTTTGAGGAGTCCATGAGATCGTAGTAATGAGCACAAGCTAAAGAAAATGAATTTATTCATTCTAACCATGTTAATACATGTTGTGTAATCACCATTTTACAAGCGGTCAAGATAATTCTCCCTATCCAAGCCTCAACGGGAATTGGGTGGACGACATACTCTATGCTTACATATATGTGTCACTATAATTCCCAAAATTGTGGTTGCAATTGCTGTGACCTCTCGTAATTTCTGCGAGGTTTTTCTTTTTTTTTTCTTTCCATGAAAAATCACCTACTTGATACAAAAGTTAATCAATACTTGAATTGGATGGAACTACCAACAATTAAGACATGGAATTAGGAGAGAAAGCAACATAATGATTGTGTTTAATAATAAAATCAATATGATTATATTGCATAGCATGTAGTTACTGTATAGGTCTTGAGAATTTTATCATTGCAACAAATAATAATGGCATTTACTACGAATTAATGGTTGCTTGCTGTGCTGAACCATTCTCAGCATAATTGCCATTGATTTTTGCATGCTACTTGCTAAATAAATAACATATATATATACAAGAAAATTATGGTGTAAAAAGAGCCTTGAATTTCATAATATAACATAAAGCTAATTAAAGTTATTAAAAAAAAAGGCAAAGTAAGCAACAAAATTTATGTTGAGTTGCCTTGAACACAAAGCTAATATTATCAAGAAAATATAATAAGATGTGAACAAGATATTGAAGATTTGACTTTGAAAAACTAGATAGACACAATAAATATCAAGGAATTTGATGAAAGGTAAGGTTTAAATCCAGCACATAATAAATTAAATCAGTTTAATATTCATCCAATGGAAACAACACCAACAAGCATTTAACAATCCTAAGAACACCACTATGATTAATTCCCAGTTTCACTAGACTTTCTACAGTTTCTTTGCCCAATTCCACCTCTCTATGCACCCTGCAAGCATTTAACAAGGCTCCCAAAACATATGGGTCAGGCTCCATAGGCATCTCGAGGACAATCCTCCTTGCTTCCTCCAGTAATCCCGCTCGGTTCAAAAGGTCTACAAAGGCTCTATAATGCTCAACTCTCGGCTGAATACCATAAACTCTACTCATGCTGTCAAAAATTTGTCTTCCTCGATCCACCGGACCCATCTGACTACTAGCACTGAGAACACAAATGAAAGTCACCTCATTCGGCCTAACACCTTCATTTTCCATGCTATCAAACAATTCAATCACCTTCTCACTGTGACCATGATTTGATAACCCTGAAATCATGGGTGTGTAGGCAAAAACATCTCTCTCCGTCATCTCATCAAACACTTTCAATGCATTCTCAATGCAACCACACTTGGCATACATATCTATTAGTGCAGTCCCTAAAATCCTGTCCAGCACCATCCATACATATCTATCAGTGGTATTCTTAGGATTGATCAATGTACACTAGTCGTTGCTTCTTTAGATAAATTTATTGATTTGTGCTTGATGTCTTGTTGTGCTAAGAAGATGAGATCATTGGAGAAACGACCTTAGACAAAAGCTAAAATTGGCATGGTCAGGCGATTTAGGATAGATTCAGACATTATTTTAAGAAGATGAAATTTTTATACAATTAATTGGATAAAAAAATTGAATGATATGAAATCTTGGAGTTTGTTAGGAATTTATTAGGAGTTGTTAGGCTATTCGTTGCTTCTTTAATGTGTGTTTATTCATTCTGTTTTCTAGTTGGAGATTTTGGATCTAATTTCTCTATCCAAGTAATCAATGAAATAGCTATTACTCAAATTGAAACTAAAACATAAATTAAAATTCAAGTAGAAAAACAAAGACCAACTCAATGAGAAAAAAATTAAAAACATAAAAAGCAAAATCAAAACAAATTGTAAAATAGAATGCGATTGCCTCTAACAGCCTGGAATTTTTCTCAAGCTTAAGATCAAAACGCACCCCAGAGATCTAGAACATCTTCAATAAATCGGTCTGAGAAAACCCACTGAGATCTAGAACATCTTGTATAATCAATTTGAGAGAAAAAAAGAAGAAATGAGATTGGATCTACTGGTATATTTGTCGAGGCTCTCAATGGTGAATAGATTTGACTAGTCCTTCCGGTGAGTTTATCTCTTGGCTGGCTCAAAAGAGAGGGATGGAGATGGATGGGAGAAGGAGAGAGGAAAGGATGAGAGTGCGGGATGAGCGGCGTCCCACCGATTTAGAGGGATGCCACTCATCCCATTCTCAGGGATGGGGGCCATCCCCATCCAGCCCCATCCGGGAAACAAAACACCCGGATGGGATTGTAGCCATGGATATCCCATCACCATCCTGGGATATCCCGGGCACCAAACACTACCTAAATGTTGGTCACCATCACAAGTAAAGATAGAAGAAAAACAAACATTTTACCATATTGGCACTAGAGTCCCATGTGTATGGATGAGGTTCTGAGTTAGAACGCTAGCCGCAGAGTCAAATTGCATGGTATATTTAGAAAGCATATGCAGGCCTTTTGACACGTGGCTTGTCCACTTTGTTATAATAAATATATAATCCCCGCTGCAGAGTGAGATTGCATAGTATATTTAGAAAACTATGCACACCCTTTGACACATGACTTGTCCATTTTGTTAATATATATATATATATATAGATATATATGATGAAGATCCAACATATGAAAATCTCCAGGCAAGATATATATGGTTGTAGTTCATGATTACTCACACTACCATGCACAACAGAGGGTTGTTTAAGAAAATGTTATATTTTTCACACCATATTCTCCATCACCACCCTCATGTTTCATTAACATCTCTTTTGCCACTTTCATTAATATAGATACATCATATTTGCTTTCTTTATGATTGATTGTTTTTTTTTGTTTTTCCTTTTAACCCTGATCCCTTAGTTCCTACTTTAATTTTGTTTAATTTAGATTTAGCAAATGGATTAATCTTTAGATTGATAGTAGGAGAGAATTAATTCTAATAATTCTAGTCCTCGTAGGATTGACATTTTTCTTCTAAAGCACACTGTTTTATTTGATATGATAAGTGCACTTATAAGCCACTTGGAAAAAGTGATGACTACTTTCCGCAAGTGCGCGGATTGTTTCACGTAATAAAGTGGTACCCCATGAGGAGTAGGTTTGTTGAACCATAAGGATTGGGACTTCTAGTACTGATTTCTCCTCTAATCTCTAGTTGGTCAATAATGGGTTGGTTGTGATTTAACTAAACTAAAAGAATCGAGATGGATGAAAGGTTATGTGAAGACAAATAGAGTGTGCAAACAATGAGAAGTAATGCCCCTGACTAATTCCTAAGTGCATTAGTGTACTGACTTGCTTCCAATGATTATCAAGTACATTCCAAGGTTCTTTCGTGTGCTAACTAGCAATTTTGTATCTATGGCTTTCCAAGACTTCAAATTTTATAATTGTTACTACGGGTCTTTTACACGTCAACTTTTGCAATTACACGAATGCAATTATAACTTCGACAATCAACACACATCGATTTTCATAACTACAACTACACAAGTCAAGCACATCAAGTTATACAACACAAGGTTTAACATAAGAAGACTATGGAACTCCATAATCATTGAATAATCAAGTAAATCAAAAGTACACTAAGCAACAAGGTTCATAGCCCGGGCATTGTGAAACAGTTAGCCCTTCATGAGTTCATACGATTGAGAAATAGAAAAGGGATACAAAAATAAAGAGAAATCATGACTCCCTCTTCTCAATTTAGCTCAAAAAAACCTCATTGGCTTGGCTAGCTTCACTCTTTAGATGTGCCTCTAATGCTATCTTGGTCTCCCAAGAAGGTGTGGTGAAGTTTGTTCTTAAAATCCGACGAATGTTCAAAGATGAAGATAAAAACCCTGGCCAAGCTCTCCTTTGAAAAACCTAGATCTAAGCAATAAAAGGAACTTTTTGGGCTCAACACGGCCTAAGCATAGGCGTGCTTAAAAGCCGTGCTCTTCTTGAGACTTTGGTGAAAATCGGCTAAGTGCCCAGGTAGAGGAATACACGGGGAGAGCACGGTCGTGCTCTATTCATGCTTAGCATAAGCACTCTCGTGAAAGGGCAGAGAAAGTGTACTTCAGTTGAATGAAAAAAGCTCTTGAAATAAAGAGAAATGCACGGGGAGGAAGCACTCCCGTGGTTCACCCATGCTGCCCTGGAGTGCACCCATGCTTGCATTATTGCTTAGCTCTGCTGAAGTCAGCAATAAGCACGACGAAGAAGCATGCTCGTGTTTAGGCCATGCTTGGCTTGATCACTTAGAAAATGATGTTCTTTTACCGATTTTTCTTCCAATTTCACTCCTAATTAATGCTTTAAGCCCTAGGATTCTGCACAATAAACAAATTATACCCAGACTAGCATCGAATATAACCAAAGAATGCTTAGAAGACGAACAAAAGTATAATTTAGAGGTATATAAAACATGATATGAAATGTACTCATTAAAAAGTTACATCAAGTTTAGTTCTTTCCTCATGATGGTGCTTTGGCTAGGTTTGAATTATGGTAACCAATGTCTTTTCTTCTCTCTTTTATCCATTCCTCTAGTTTTGTCTCTTTTCCTTCACTCTTTAATTTTACTTTTCCTCAGCGCTATTTCAACATCCTTATCCTTTACTCCTTCTAGAATTCATCCAAAACTTTCAATTTTTTGGAAGAAATTTTTGTTTTAGCCACTTATATGAAAAATCTTCACTAGAAAGCCTTTAAAAATTGATAGTAAGTTCATGAAGTTTTGGAATGTTACAATCTGCTCAGTGAACTAAATAGTTCCCTAAATGACTTTGACAATTGTAACGGAAACAACATAATATTTTACTTTGGTTGAAGAATGAACAAAAATACATTACTTTTAAAAAGATTAGTTATAGTATATTTTTCAGAGGAACAAAATATATGTTGAGGTAGAGATGAAATCATTCAAATCATTACCCTCCTAATCTCCATTAAACAAGGTAGACAAAGTATGTGTTGATAATTTCTAATGTAGAAGGTCATGAGTTAACATATGTTGATATATCAAATAACATATTTTATAGCTTGCCAATAAGTTAAAAGAAGAACAATGTGCATATAAATTAAGACAACTTGTTCAATGTAATATGGATGGATGATTGGCACGCTTTACGTGTGTATATATCACAAGTGCATGAGTCATTAAGTAATACCTTGTGGGTGAATACGAAGGTCATATTGTCACGACCCGACCCGCAGGCCCACGGGACGCGACAACCACCACGACGATATCAACCACAATAATAAACAGAAATTAGAGAGGTTCAGCACAGGGAAAGCAACAACAACAACACACAGCTGATACACGAAGGGTTTAAGAGTTGCATACTGCAAGCTAACAACAAGGTTTTCTACATACTAGCAAATCCCAAGTCTCAACAACGTATGCATGAACAAAATGAACATACATAAATTGAAAGGAAATGCAACATAGAGAACAGTAGTAAATGCTCAGCACACCGCCACACAGCCACACCTACTACCTGCAAAAGGCTGGGAAGAGGAAAGGGAGGTGAGCAACTAACGTTACATAGTGAGGGAAGGTTAGCACAAATCTAATAGAAATATACCACAATAATAACAAAAATCTCCAAATATGATACTTTACAAATAAAAAAACTAGTTTAGCCCATAAATACATATAATAGCAAACTTTAATACAAAAATAGCAAGAAAGATAAAAGAAGAAGGCATTCTACTTCAATTACGGTTTTGGAATATCAAAGTGTAAAAATACTATATATGGAGTTCCAAATTATGGAAAAGATAATCATGAAGCAAAACTTCCACCATAAACATGTAAATCAAAATAGTTCTCAACCCAGAATAAAGCAACACCCAACACTCACCCAGCATAAAGTGGTCTAGAAACCTCCCTAAACTTTCACCTTGGCAGCAGCTAGGTTTAGAGTCATCAAAGTACTCATGCCCTTGAGCTAACACCTTTGAACACAAGAAACAACACGTAAATTCTTTCCTTTGAACACAAATTGCAGAAAGAAGCACCAAGCAATAAACTCCTTCCAGGGTTAAAACTTCTCAAAGCAATCATAATAATCCATAAAAAACTCATTTAGCAATATAGATTATATAAACATATAAATATGGGCAATCATCTAATAGAATCATGCTTAATAGTCCCACTCACAAGTTTGACGATTTCTCTTTCTCGCAAGCTAATCCTCGGCTAACTCTTTGCCTCGAGCTAACACCTCACCTCCTTGCAAATCACAACAACAACATCAAAGTTTAGTACAAAAATCCAAGTGAAGAAACCCTAAATTCCTTTGACAAAATATCCCTAAATTGATCCTAGTGTTGGCTCAAAACTAGGTTTAAATATTACGAATGAAGTTATAAGGGTTATAGCTTCATTCTAATACAAAGAAATCAAAGAAACAAGGAAATCTTACCAGTGTTACAGTAAATTGGGGATTGCTACATTAACCAAGAAATTGCTAAGTAAAACCAGCCCTTAAACAATGGTTTTCTCCTGATTTACAACACCTAAACAAGAAATTTCTTTACAAACATTCACACAAATGAATAACAAAGATTATGGATTCAATTTGAGCTAAAATCAACTCAAACCAAGAGATATTTTTAGGTTTTCAAAAATTTTCAAAAATGATGAAATACGAGAGAAATACGAAAGAAAACCTTGGATAGAAGCTCCTACCGAGCTCAAGAGGATGAGAGGAAGAGAGTGGATGCTTTGATTCACTGGAAAAGCTTGCCGGAGAATTTTTTCTCACTTTGAGGTGCTCGACCGAATAAGAAAGAATTGAGAAGAAGAAAGAATGAAGAAGAAGGAAAGAAAGGTGTAGAAATTTCTAGATGCTACAGTACCGAGCTGGCACAGTAACATGCTGCTATAGCTACAATATCGGGCGCTATAGTACAGACTGAAAAATAGTAACGGGCCGCTACAGTAACAGGATGAAAAGCAATATTGGGTTGTATATAGCTACATGCTTTTACAGTACAGGTTGCTACAGTATATGTCGCTACAGTAAATAACACATATTCCTTAGGGAACGATGAGAGGTTCCTGTTACTTCCTTTTCGCTTAATCAATAGCCTAAAAGTCTATGATGTTTCTTAATTTAACTCCTACAAACTAAGTAACAAATTAAAATTGAGGATCGTTAAGAGGTGACAATTTTATCTAGTATTGGACCGAGGGAATTCAAAGGCCTACTAGTCCCAATCTCTTGGTAACCAGGTCTAAAAGCACTAGAAACTTAAGATACTATATCTTCCACCTCATCCTCCTATGTCTGTGATAAGTGCTTGTGTATAAGTAATACAAAGTATTCTTTTACTTACATTGAGCATCACTTTTATAAGATTTTATCATTTATTTGTGTGTATTTGTGTTCTTTTGTGCATGTAGGGTTGTGGAGATAAAGTTGGATGAAAAAAAGCAAAAAGTAGATCGTGGACATGATTGTGATGAAGTTCTTAGATTGAACAAAGGTGAAGACACAAGTTGTGCTCAAAGACATGTAGGTGTGTGCCAACCTCCATTGTGCTCAAGAGAATACACAAAATGGAGGGGTACAAAGGCAGCCACACTCATTTGTTCTGACTCGTGCATCATTAGCAAGAGCTTCGTCAATGTGGTTGCATTGAAGATGTGACACGATCTACCTCATGGATGTGTGCCCATTCATATGGCCTCGATGAAAAGAGTGGATCCGGGAGCATTTTGGCGAAGTACTGTACTAAAACACTGTAGCAAAATCACTGTAGTAGTTAATGTTCATAGAGTGCAGGAAATGAAGGCCAGGAAATCCACACGGCCATGTGGAAATTCCACATGCCCATGTGGATGCCCGATTCCATCCCCTATAAATAGCGTGTTTTGAGGATTCTTTGAAAATCATTTTTCCCATCTTTTGTCCACCTTTGAAGCCACTCGCGGCTAGGGTTTGGAGAGGCTTTGCCTAGGTTTTCGGAGCGGTTCTACGGCCTTCGACATCACATTCCTTTGGAAGAGAGCTATTGGGGGAGCTTTCATTGGCATCGATTTGGCGAGGTGTGCCCTAGGCTTGACAAGGGAACCTTTGGAGAAGACAAGACGGCTCCACAAGACCATCGATACGGACTATAAGGGGGTTTTATCTATGGATTGCATGCATTTACTCTTGATTTTGTATTTGCTTGTGTATTGCTCCATGGAGAGCTAACCCCCTAGTGGGTGCTTGGACTTGTAAACCCTAGGATGATGTTGTTTCATTGACTCTTATTATATTTCTTTAATTGATGTTCTAATTGAGTTTCAACCTTGAATGCTTGTTGAATTGATTTTCCCTTAGAGTGATACTAGGGTTGAGAATCTATCTTGGTAATCCTTGTGAATGAGTGACACTTCATTAGGGTTAGACAAAGCAAGATTGGAGAGGGTCGAGAGGGTGAGTCAAGAGGTAACGAAACATCCCCTTTCCCTTCTAATGTAGTTTATCCTACCTCCACATTCCAAAAGTTCTTTCTGGTCATGATAGAGTAAAGTGCTAAGAAACAAACTCCACTGGGGCATAGTTACGCAAGTAACAGAGTGAAGTGTTGAAATAATCCTTAGTCCTGGGGCTTAATCGTGACTAGAGGTCTTTCGCTTGGACCAGAGGGTTAGATCTATATTAAAGAATAGGGTTTATCACTTGGAGTCTTTAAAGCTTTAAGCAACCTTACATAGTGTTAGGCCTCGAGAACATTCCTTTCCACCGGGGCATAGTGTAGGGTTAGTCACAGTTGACCTTAGGTTTGGGACCGTGTGTTTTTGGATTTCCACGACTCATTAAACATCAGTTAGGAGGCATAATGATTAGTCTTGCACTTGAAACAATAGTTCTAGGGAGAGCAATGTCCGGGTACCCCATCTTTCTATTGATTACCTCTCCTTATTCCTATTGCGTTTCCATTCTCTTTTCTTTATTTTATTTACATTGATATTGTTCACCCAAATCACAAATTGGTGCACTCAATAGCTAAAAGCATCATTACTTGCTTCCTAACAACTATTCCCTGTGGATACGACTACCCACTCACAGGGGTACTTTATTACTTTGACAACCCGTGTTCTTGAGGTACACACACTCAAGGGGTTTGTTAGTCTGCCTTAAGTTTAAGAGCTCCACTAGAAGGACTAATCAAACCTTAATCTAGAAACCTAGCTATGCCTAATCTTTTAGCTCATGCATAGATCTAATAAGGCATGGGTGTTCTAATGTGTGGGAATCTCTTTCTCACAACATCAACAAATTAGCATCAAACAATCATATAATGAATCCAAGATAACTAGAAAGAATATACTAATGCTAATAAAGAATTCACAAGTAAAAGCCGAGGAGGTATATTGACATGCAATTCCCATCGAATTGGGCTCTTATAATGAGTATACAAGTATCAATCAATGAATAATACCAATCCAAAGGAAAAAAATAGTAAAAGAATTCTTAAACTAACTCTCTCCGATAGGTCACTGATAGTTGAGGTTGAGAAGATCCCATGATCATCAAGAGAGCGCTGAATCTCTTCGCGCACTCTCCACTATCAATGCACGATGAATCCTTCTTATGAAAATCACTGGAATCTTTTCAATTGATGATAAAACTCATCTCCAGCCTGCTCAAGTCTCCAGAAATCTGGTAATCTCTCCCAAATTTGGTAAAAGAATTCTGCCTCCATTGTAAAACCTAGGGGCATTTATAACCCGAGTCTACCACAGCTTCACCAAGGAGCCTAACCATGCCGGTTATGAAGGGCGTGGTGAGTAAGTTTTGTTGCTTAGGCCTCAAGTGGCATCCCGGGCACGGTTTGTCTCGGCATTGTGTGGGTTGGACAAGGGCGTTATGATTTACAATAGCTGTTGTGAAGGCCGTTATGAGTTCTATGTTGTTTTTTGTGGCTCCACATTGACACGGCTTCATCATGGTCATGATAAAAGTGGACAACGACCTTGGTTAGATGTCACCATGACCATTGTGAACCATGATGGTGATTTGTTTTAGCAAGTTGATTTGTTTTGCTTCGAAACACCTCCATATTTGCTTCTTTAGCCCTAAAATGAAATAAAAGCACATGGTGAGCAAATAATATTTGCTTCTTTAGCCCTAAAAAGTATCATGTTGGATGTAGTATAGATGATATATAAAATATGCGTCTTCAAGCACTTATCAAGCCTCCCCACACTTAACCATTTGCTTGTCCTCAAGCAAATAGAAAAGATAAAAAAATTAAAGACATGATAAGTGCTTGACCTTAGGCTAAAAATGATGGAGTTTCAATAGTATAAGGGAAAAATCAAATGCTAGATAACATGGGCATGCTATACACAGAGTAGTCTACTTTATGGTGAAAAATACTCTTTTAAGTATTTGTCCCTTGTTATACTATCTTATAGTGTAGATCTTGTTGCAAAAACTTTTTTAGGGTTTTATTCAATCTATCTCTATACTTGCATAACTCTTTGTTCATGAACACACTTTTTTTTATTCATAGCCAGTATCTTTCACACTTCCCAAGAGGCAACCCTCTCTTCCACTAGGGCATACTTTGTATCCAACTTGTTAGGAGCGACTACACATTACAAAGGAGGTAGCTCTTTCTGTTGTAAATACAATTTAACTAAAATAAATAAATACATAAAACTAATGGTACCCCCATTATAAAACATCACTTTCTAGACATAAAGTGCAAAGTATAACAAAAAGGATACATAGACAGAGCAAAAACATGTAAAATAGCCTAACTCTTAGAAAGCATAGAAAAAATGCTAAACTAATACATATCATGTCCCTAGACTAGAGAAACTCCAACAAGTAAGTGCAATTCCTTCAAAGGTCTACACTAGCATGTATAAAGCACAAGCACCAAAATTTCGGAAAGTTTTTCACAATGTACAATAAAGAAATGACACACTCTCTCTCCACACTTAAAGATGTACATTGTCACCATTGTTCGCATGCATGCACCAATGTAAGTGATAATAATAATAATAATAATAATAATAATAATAATAATAATAATAATAATAATAAGAGGAATTGCTCAAAAGGTCCCAAAAACACCACCATATAGCCAAAAAAATCCCTTGATTTTGCCAAATCCCTTTGAAGCCCCTCTTTTTTCACATATTTTCTATTAAGCTCAACGGATGGATAACACCGTTATCTCTCAAAAGAAATTACCATATTGCCTATTCAATTTTAATTGATTTGAAAGCTTTGAAAAATGAAAAATTTCTCATTAAACCTAATAACCATCACATCATTCCCCACTTCTTCTTCTTCTTCTTCTTCTCCCAAGACAAGTGAAGGATTTTCATCTTCCATTTGAGTTACAAGACCATCCTCACTGGAGTTGCACCCATTGTCGCCGGTGACCGGAGAAGAGAAGAAAGACACTTGACTGGACCATCTCGATGCTCCCATGCCTAATTACAAGCAGGTATGAAAGCCCTATGATTTCCATGGCCAAAATCGTTTGTGTTCTTGGGAAATATTAGGTTAGTTATTTTTATTGTGCATTCTATGATGGAGCATGGAATCATTTGGTGAATGAACTATATATCTTCAAAAATATGTGATCTTGTAATTTCTATCTAATGGTTGGTTAGTGTGATTACTTTGTGCCTTAATTTGCGATGAAACGAACAAAATTGTATATATTTGTGTAAGAGAGTTAACTCCTATCCAAAATCCTTGCAGGTCATTTGTTATAAATCACTGAATTCCAATCTTATTATGCTTTGTTTATAGAATTTTGTCAATATTCTGTGTTTGCAGAATTTTCTCAGTATATTCTATTTGTAGATTGTAGTTATAAATCACTGATATCAAAACCAGTATACATTTGTGATCTATATCTTATTAATTTAGTTATTGGAATTGTTTTATGTATGACAGTATTTTTAGCATTTAAAGTTTGTTTTTGTTCTTTGTTGTTCATTCAAATATAACACTTAATGTGTGGAATGGATATGGTTGTTTTATGTATCCAATTTTATACAAACATGTTTAGTGTTATCGAAAATAATCACCCAAATGTGTATGTATTGTTTGTGTAATCAGGAGAATTATGGCTAGCCAATAGGGAAATTTGGTGAATGGATGTTGCTACATAGCACCACTCATGGACACTATACGCCAATTGAAAGAGAAGATGATACGAAAACAATGGGAGTTACTCCGAGGGATGCCATTTAGTCATCTGATGGATATTGAGCCAATAGCACAAGAACGTATTGTATTGGATGCGTTGATGCAGGTTTTTGATACACGGACCAAAACCTTCAATTTGGGAGAGTCATTTACAATTCCGTCCTGAAGATGTTTCAATGATACTTTGACTAAAATGTGATGGTGTCGCAATAGATTTCTCAAGGAAGAAGGAACATTGCACACTCGAGGAGGAGTTCTTAACCAAAGGAGTAGACTGAACAAGGGAGTGCTTGGTGAGGACTTTAATGAGTCTAGTTGGCAAGAAAGAAGGCAAGAAAGAAGAAAGTTTTGTAAACTTTTGCTGGCATACATTATGGGATCCTTACTTTTCCCCACCACTTCATGTACATCTCCAGTATGGTTAGCCTACTATATGGAAGACTTATCAATGCTAGATCAATATGCATGGGCCCAAGCCACCTACAGGTGGATTATGGATGATTTGCCCAATGCAGCTGCCCGTGTAACAAACAGATGTTCACGGAAGCAACCATGCATAGGGTATTTGTGAGGATGTACAGTTGCACTGAAAAATTGGTTTTATGAAGTAACTGGGACTGGGAAGAAGATCCACTTTGGAAGAACACCACGCATTCTCTATTAAGGTGAAGCCAGTATCAAGAAACAAGCAGTGTGAGTGTCTTGCTCGAGTTATTGGATGGAAAAGAGGTATGGAAATTAGAATCCATTGAGTATTTCCTTTTACTGTTCTCCTTTTGTGTCATTCTGATTGCTTTTACTCATAGGTCATTAGTATCCATATTTACTGATCCGTATCGCATTTAACAATTTAATATTCATGGTTCTTGTTTTTTATATTGATTCCAGTTTAGTATGTTATACATGTATTTAGTTTTTTGATTAGATGTTCCGTTTTGAGAATAATGTGTATACGTCCATATTAATGTTTGTTGATGTATTTGCTAGTTTTCCCCACTTATACCAGAGAGACAATCTGGAGTTGACCTCATTGGTTCAGGTAAGATTGAGCTCAGATTTACAAGGACAACTTTGGTTCCATCCAGTGCAATGAAAGCACCAAATTCATCAAGGCATTGAAACAAAAAGGTAACAGGAAACAAGGAGGAGAGGCCTCCCATACAATAGATCAAAAAAGTGAGAAGACAATGAGTCCACCAAGGGAGTCCAGAAAATCATTATCTTCGAGTCCAGCGAGGAAATGGATGGAAGATAACAAATATAAAACATTGATGGCTGAAAGTGATAGCACTTCGTGCAAAGCTTGCTATTCTTGAAGAAAGGAAGAACTCAACCAACAAGAAAGAAGATGTTGTACCACCTCAATTAACAGATGACATTGGCCCAGCTCCACCAGCAAAAAGATCCAAGATAGTGGCATCGAAGCCATGAGCATCCAAACCAACACTAAAAGAAGCCTCAGAGATGGATCAGTTAGAGAAATGCGTCACTCATGCCTCAAAGACAGTGACAGCCGTACAACCAAAAAAAGTTACTCAAGTAAAAGATGCACCAGCACCCAGAACTAGGAAATAAGCTGCACCAACTCCATCCCAATTAATTGAAGTGGACAAGAAAATAACAGAGGACATCGACAATGCGATAGAATCGCTAGCACAGCTAAAAACTAGGGACTCTATATGCTTACCCAAGGAAGGAGATACAGAAGGTGAAGCAAAGAAATTGATAGAACAACCTGCCCCGTGAACCAATTTCAATATAACCAATAAAAGGCCTACCAAATTTGGCCGGCTACAAAAGATACACCAAATGCCACTAAGCATTTTCCTTAATCGAAAAATTGACAAGTAAGCACATTGTTCAAATTTTCTGTATTAGAATTTTAAGTATGCAATTCGGAGTTGCAATCCATTTTTCAGCTAGAGTAATCAATATTTGAATTTTCTAATGTTTATTAATACATAATATTTACTTTAAGCATTAAGCATATAATATTCAAAATTACTGCTTATTATTTGGCATACCACATTAGTTTTCAATCATATATATGCACTATCATGAACATGCATCACACTATCGGCTACCGAATTAATTGATTTTTGTATATTACATTAGAACATTGGTCTGGACTAGCGAGAAGGGTCACACATCCCGTTCTCATCTGTATGCATTGATTGATGGTAAACAGATGGTACCGGATGATGTAGTTAATGTCTTTGTTCTCATATTACTTGCTACTTTGAAGAAATCATCTAATGTGTATAAGATGACCGTTACAATCACCCAACCAATGGCCCTTGTTTTATCTAGGCAGGACCATTCACCCAGTGGAATGGAAAGAATGATGGGCCCTGCGGTGGAAGATTTCCCTACCATAGGATTAATCCTTATACCAATCGTATGGAACAAGCATTATCACTTACTTGTTCTTGACAAAATTAAGAAGGAGTACTTTCACTATGACTCCATCGAGGGGACATGTTCATGATCAAGGTGCAGTAGCCATGGTAATAATAACATTTGATCATTTTTGTTTTTAATTTCATTTTTAAATGTGTATGTAATATCTTTCCTTCTTGCAGCATGTATTGTTTGAAGAGCATTTGCAGAAGAAGCTTGGTATTAGTGAAACTATGGCATACACACTAACTCATGTGCAGGGTTGTCTAAAATGAAGGATGGATAGCGTGGATTGCTCAGTTTATTTGATGCGGTTTATGGAGCAAGTGTTGAATGATGAAGAGCTGTATCTCTCCCAATCAAATTATCCCGCATGTGCGGCTCGAGTATGCTGCACGTATTGTGGAGGATGGTATTATGTGGAACTCTCAAAAGATGGAGGTAATGGCCAAAGAGGTGCCTGAAATTGACTCAAAAGTTGTGCTTGCAAATGAGCCCTTATACAAAGATGTATCTGCAGATATTTCGGAGATTGTGATTGGAGAGCCAATACATAAAGATGGCACCAATGACCCAGGAGAACCCCTGCCCGAAGATGCAATCACTGCCCCTATAAATGCACATAAATCTACATAGGCATCCAAGTAAAAAAGGAACCTGCACCTATTGATTTGGCCCCAGCTTCAGACAAGTGAAAAAAGAACAATGGTGAACATAAGACATTTAGGTTTACCTTGAATATTGTATGGAACAAGTTCATATCTAACTTTCTTATTTATTATTTTGTGCTAATTGACAGCGGATATAGTACTTGAGTTTTTAGTGGACTTACTTTGCCTTTTAATCCAAATAAATGTTTCCAGTTTTTAGTTGTGATCGCTGATTTTGGTACTTTAAATTTACTATTCATAGATCACCTTCAATACACAATTTTAATCTTTCGGCTTTTGACACTTTGAATTTACTATTCTTATAAAAACCTCAGTTTTTAGTATTACTCGTGGGTTTTTTGTACTTTAAAATTACTATTCATAGATTACCTTCAGTTTTTAAATTTTTTTTGGTTTTTCCTGTATCCGCTTATTATTTGATGAACCTGTTCAAATTTATGTATGGTCAAACAAACTTCGAACTTTATATGCAATATATATAACTATCATTCATTCAACATACGATTGTAGTGGTCAAAAAACAAAAGAAATGGGTACAAAACACACGGTTAGTCTGTGATTACTTCATTTCATGTGGCCCTGTTATGTCCAACTTCGTGGCATCGACTACAATGTAAGTCACGAACACCAAATGCTTGTGATTCAATCCTCCTTTTTCTTGGTCTTCTGGGTCTTTTCTTTGAGATAGGTGGACGAATACGGAGATATCGATCCTCATCCATTGGTTTATGGTGATCCGATACAGGGAATATTAGACTCTGATAAGCTTCTTTGTACAATGCGACTGTGTGGTAGCCTTTCACGAAATGAAGAATGTTTACATCGGTTTGCAAGATTGCGCTATAGGCATGGTTATAAGGAAAGACCATACACCTCCAACCAACAACAAGAACAGGTTCTATTACGTAAATAGACATAGTTGACCTACTTGTCCACGACTTCAAAAATATCACCATCAGATCGGCCTATTACTAAGCATCTGCTTTCTTCAATAGTCTTTTCAATCTTCTTGTGCATCTCCGGGCAAAGATGGGTTTCCCATTTCATGCAATTCTCTCACCGCTTGTATATTAGGTTTATTATCTTGAACCTATGCATAAATAAGGAACACTAAAATAACTATTGTCTGTAAGAAATACAAAAAAGGAACAACAACCTTAAAACTATACATCAAAAGCAAATACAAAATAACAAAAGCGCCAAGTACTCATTACGGTTTAAAACCACATGGTGAAGCCAAAAATCAAACATTTAATATAGATACTACATGAGAATGTTTGAAAGTAAATATATTCAGCTGAAATAGAATGACAACTCCACACAGTATTCTGATTAAATTATCTCTATGCATACCTTATCGCGTCAACTATGTTACAGACAGGTAGATGACGTGCCTCCTTAATCCACACATTGAAAGACTCTGCCACATTCGAATACATCTCACCCCAATATTGTCCTTTAAATAAGTAATTACACCAATGCATCATGTCCGACTTTTCAAATAACCAATTTTGGGCCTGTGTTGATGCCGCTGACAGCACACCCATAGTTGCATAATACTCCGAGGATGTTCTTGCGTATGCAATCTTAACAATCAAGCTCCAACAATCATCTTTTAATCCTTTCCTTAGGCGACCATTAGCCTTCAAAAAGTTTGCCTAGAGATGTCGCAAACAATACCCATGTGGAGCAGAGGGGAAGACTTTGGCAATAGCATTACAAGTCCCTTAGAATGGTCTGAAATGAATGTAATGATTTTGTGGTAGTCATCTTGACCATATATTGTATCACTAAGAGTGGAAATGAACCACGTCCAGTTATCGTCAGTTTCATTATCAACAATAGCAAAAGCTAGATGAAATAGACCTTCATTACAGTCTTTTGCGGTTGCGCCTAGTAGGATGCCACCATATTTACCTAGCAAATGGGTGCCATCGAGGAATTACATGGGTCTACAACCTTACTTAAAACCTTGAAGAGATGCATGAAAGCAAAAAAACCACGCTTAAAGCATTCTCCATCCTTCTCAATGATAACGATGCTACCTGGGTTGGTCTCAGAAACCTTACCTACATACCATATCAGTAGATCATAACTTGCAACATTGCTTTCATGGAGAATTCCCTTTGCCACCTCTTTACCCATCCAGGCTTGTTTGTATGGTAGCCGAACGCCATGGTCACGCAATATATCACGTTGTATGTCAATAGACCCGGTATAGAGGATGATCTCGTAATTTCCTCATTATTTGCCTACTAACCCATTTTTCAGAAGCCCTCGGATGAGATGTTGTGTCAATACCCCCACCATATGTATGACTATTTTGGGTTGTTTTGATTCTAAATGTGGGGAGGTTGCTATCTCTTGAGGCGTGGACACGCCATTGACATAACTCGGCAACACATGTGACAGAAACTCTATCTTTATCATTTTTTATGAACCTGAAGTTGAAATTGTGGTTGATAACTAAGTCACACAATGCATCCTTGAATTCTTGTGCATTTTCGAAGCGCTGCCCAACCATGAAAATTTTAGCTTCTGTATCTTGTGAAGAATTACTTATAGTTATGGCTCCTCTATGTGTCACTAGTAGTGTATTTTGCGATGTTGGTGCCCTCGTTATATGCATTCGGTAAACAGTTAGTAAAATAAATAAACAACAACAATTTAAAATTGAATAATTATGGCAAATAAGCTTTGGCAATAACAAAATCTAATGGCTACAAAACTAAAACTAATACCAAACAAACAATACAACACACCCCTTGTGTGTGACCCACAAGTGCACGGGTTTGTCGAAGTAATAAATCCCATGTGAGTGGGTTATCGTATCCATAGGGAATAGTGAATAGAAACACAATGATTGCTACTTAACTAAGTGAAGATGAAACAATAATGGTGTGGATAAAATCAATGTGAATGAGACTAAAGAAAATAAGAAAGAGAGGCACAATAAAATGAGAGGAAAGGCAATTGATAGAAAATGAGGCACTAGGACATTGCTCCCCTAGGGTTATTTCTTCATGTGCAAGGCCAACTATTATGTCTCCTAACTGATGCTTAATGAGTCATGGAAATCCTAAAATACAACATCCCAAACCTAAGGTCATCCATGACTAACTCTACACTATGTCCTGGCGGAGAAATCGCTCAGTCTCAATACCTCACACTGTTCAAAGTTGCAAGAAATTCTAGGAATTCCAAGTGATAAACCCTATTCCTATATGTAGATCTAACCCTTTGGTCTAGGTGAAAGACCCCTAGTCATGATTAAGCCCCAGATACTAAGGATTACTTCAACGCTTCACTCTGTTGCTCACGTAACTAAGCCCCAGCGGAGTTCCTCTCTTAGCACTTCACTCTATTGTGACCGCAAAGAACTCTAGGAAATGGAGGTAGGATAAATTACACCGGAGGGAAAAGGGGACGCTCCACTACCTCTCGACTAACCCTCTCAACCCTTCCCAATCTTGCTTTGTCTAACTCTTATGGTGTGTTACTCACTCACAATGATTACCAATGTAGACTCTCAACCCTAGTGTCACTCTAAGGGAGAAATCATTCAACAAGCATTCAAGATTGGAACTCAATTAAAGACATCAATTAATGAAAATATAATAAAAGGTCATTGAAACAATACCATCCTAGGGTTTACAAGTCCAAGTACCCACTAGGGGGTTTAGCTCTACATGGAGCAAGATACAATCAATAATGAAATCAAAAGTAAAAACATGTAATCCATAAGAAAAACCCCCTCGATATTCGTATCGATGGTATTGTGGAGTAGTTTCGTCCTCTCCAAAGGTCCCCTTGTCAAGCCTAGGGCACATCTCACCGGATCGGTGCCGACGAAAGCTCCCCCAATAACTATTTTCCCAAGAGAAATGCGGTGTCAAAGCCGTAGAACCACTCCAAAAGCCTTGCCAAAGCCCCTCTAAGCCCTAGCCGCAAGCCTATCAAAAGATGGAGAAAAGATAGAAAAAAGGATTTTGAAATCGGGCTGAATCACGACCTCATATAGGGCTGGAATCGGGAATCCACACGGGCGTGTGGAATTTTCACACGCTAGTGTGAATCTGCAGAACTTGGTTTTTCAGCGGCTTGTGAACAGTAACTACATAATTTGTGCTTGTCTGGGAATTATATACTTTACTCGCACTGTAGGAGGTTCGAGAGCCCAATATGTGCATATCCCCTCAAATAATGTTTGTCATCTAGTAAAGACAGTGAAATCTAGCACATAGCCATCCCCACTATACTTCGCAACACTGTAAAACATGTCCATGAAGGTCCTACATTAAGAAAAACCACCATAGAACGTGGTACTAGGAACGTTATCATTAATAAAACATATTAATAAGACCAAGATATGCACCTTGATGGGGATCTAAGAGATACCTTCACACGTTCTTTGGATAGAGGCTTTGTCAAGTTAGGTCACCGCCGAAGAACAGAGATGGTGAATAGAGATAGGTGAAAAAAGAGAAGGATCACTCCAAAGCCAAGGCCAAGGAGGAAGAAAAGAAAATGAAATGAAGAAGATGCAAGCTTCTCCAAAGCAAGACAAAAGGTAAGAAAGAAGACTTTTGAGGCATGTCAAAAGTACAAGCAACATACTGCCTTGACAAGACATGGCGGCAGATTTCCCTCCCAAAAGCAATGGGTACAGTGGGGTTTTTCAAAAATATAGACGGGCAAAGATGACGGGAGGGATGAAATGGAAATGATTGGAAAAAGGAGGGACTGTAGGGTATACTATTTGGTCAGAAGGACTTATTGGGATAAACAAAACATTTCAGGGACTAATAAGTAATTTTTCTCATAATAATAATAATAATAATAATAATAATAATAATAATAATAATAAAATCAAAAGAGTGTGTGGATACTAGTACTCCCCATGGTTTCTTGGTTAGGGCCGACGAGGATATTGAAGTTACCCATGTCCATGCTCCTATTTGTACGGGCCAAAACAACACCCGATCCCCTCAAACCTTGAAAGAGAAATAAATGGAAAAGAATCAAATTAAAATAGAGAAATAAAAATAAAATGCAGTAAAAATAAAATCCACTATAATCAAAATATGTGTACAAATGTTGCATGGTAGATGTCCCTTGCTGAAATATAAAATACAATATACAAATACTGAAAATAAAAAAATACATAGTGTTGAAAATAAAATTAAAATGATAGAAGTTGGTAGGGGAACTTTGGAGTAGTGTAGGATTGGTGGAAGAGATGATATAGGTGTAGAGGGAGGAGACTACTCTACCATTGGAGCTAGTACAATTAGTGAAGTAGGCTTTAGAGTGGATGGAGGGTCCTGGCGGTCTAGATGTGCTAGTATCTATCATAAGAGGCCCTCGATCCTCACATGACCCTCCTCGAGATGAGTCATGTGCTCCTCAATCGCCGGCGGAATGGATAGTGTCATTGTTGTGGTCGGTGGAGGGGATACGGCAATCATAGACAATGGACCTGGGTTCGGGGGAGGAACAACGTATCAGTGGTCTCTGGGTGAGACTCCTCATGGTCTGAAGACTCTGAGTCAAACCTGTGGACCACTTGGTACCATACCCCGTGGGGTATGTTCCGCCACTCTATCTTGTGCATCACCCAGAGCATGATAACTCCAAGCAGGCGCATGCCTCTTACTCACCACATGCTTGCGCAGCGGTCAATCAGACGTAGACCCCGTGCAAGCCTGGTGTTGTAAGGACCAAGAAAAATGATCACTAGTCTAGGGTCTTAGGCCTAGTGATGTATCTGACAGGGCAAGGGCATGGCCGATGTGGATCGATTTCCCTAGCCACCACGCCCTAGAGGAAGTATAGGTCCCGGAGGTTCACGATCTCCGTGTTGTCTTCTTTGCCCATGAGCGTCCGAGATAGTAGGGCGTGGAGATACCTCAGTGTTGGCCATCCAAGGCAGACGCCTTCCACATACCATATGTGTATGTCTTGTGGCCTCGAAGTGTTTGGGTCAAAACCTGATCTAGGCTAAGGTGGACCGGTAGGTCGATGTGGAGCTGAGAATATGTCTCAGTGTGATTATACTCCACTTTGATAAGCCCTAACTACACAAAGAAATATGTGAAGGACATGATGTACTTCTCGCCGAACATCTGGAAGCTGATGGTCTTTCACAAGCAAAGGCTGATGACCGTTCAATCCAGCTTGAATGAACTCATCACCTCCATCGTGAGCTCCTAGTATGTGGGCTCATTAATGCTGAAAAATTGCTCCCAGCCTTGCACTGATATAAGGTCTTGTACCTCATTAGCAAGATCTATCCTCTCGAGCATCAACTAGTCGATCAGGCAACCCTCGATGAAGCACTGATCCACGAACTGCCTGTACCGTGTTTGGTGCTTAGGATCACCAAAATATGGTTTCCTCTAGCCGAGAAGACTCACCGATCTTCTTCTTCTTCTCAGGCTCCATGTGCGGATGACCGGTAGTCCTTTTTGACCCATATCCTACAACTTAAAAAGAATACTATAAATTAATCAATAGAATATGGAAAAAAATAATAATAAAGAAGAAATGGATAACAGGGTGCACAACGGGCATACCACGGCCATTATGGGACCATAACGGTCTCAATATGCCCGTTATCACAGCCATGGTAGATCTTTAGAGAGGGATAACGGGTGTACAATGAGCTGTTGTCTGTGTCAGTAGCTCTGTTGTGCACTGTTTTTGGGTCACAATGGCCTCACAACTCTCGTTGTGTGTCCGTTATGTTCTAAAATAGGACAACAACTTGCTAACAATGGGTAGAGGTCATTTCTAGCTGTTGCCAAGGAAGGATGAGTAGGAGAAACATCACAATGAGCTCACAATGCCTGTTGTGGCTCATCTGCTCTAGTTATGAAATTTGATCACAATGATCTCCATAACTGTCATTGTTCATCACGGAACGGTCATTATGGAGCCTAACTGTAGTAAAAAATTTATCATACATCGTCATTTTTTATTGAAATTCATAAGGAAACAATCACTACATAGTTCTAAATTTTTTAATATCATTTCTTCATAGTAAAGATGCAATTTAAAGAGATTTATAATTTTCTAACTAAATTGGCCGAGAGAAGAGAAAAATCCACGGTGTAAATCTAAGTAATCAACTGCTAAGCTCGTTAGAATCAACAACAACGATCTCAAAAGCACTGTGTGGGTGATGGGGTTGAATTCTCCGAGTAAAGTGGAAGAGAGAAAGGAAAGCTTTGAGTGAGAAAGCCCAAAGGACAGCCGTCGGTGCTCTATATCCTTTTGTGACAGCTTTTATAACGTTCGTTATTTTAGTTCCTTTGGGATACAATGCCCATTATGGGACCATTACGAGACTTTGGTCAACTCAGTGAGGACTCAAAGTTTCTAAGTGTTGATCATGGTCGTTCTAGGGTGCGTTGTCTAGATAACAGCATCCCCACGAGCGTGGTAAGGGCGTGCCAGTGCACACTAAAAAAAATCCAGAAAATAGGCATACTCTAGAGAACGACCGTTATGGGTTACAACAACCATGGTAACAGTCCTAATGAGCCTATAACAGACTCACTCAAATTATTCAAAAAATTACAACTCTCTTCCTGAACATCACAATAGGTGCACATCGGCCGTTGCCATGTAAATAGTGAATAAACATGGATTCTCCCTGTAAACAACTTCATGAAAACAATTCCTAATCATGAAAATTGACTCCACATACAAATTCTATGCATAAAAATTAAAAAATATGACTTAACTCAGCACTATTCAATCACGCATCACTCGTTATTCAAAACTAAAATGACAAACACTAAAAATAAAACTAAAAGAGTGAAAGACTATTTAAACTACTTGGGATGCCTCCCAAGAAGTGCTTGTTTTACGTCATGAGCCTGATATATTTGTCCTTACCTTAAGACAGCTTGAGCTTGCTTAGAGTAAGTAAAGAGAAAGCCTCATCATCACCTGCCCCTGGGATAATGGAGTTGGTTACCTCAATAAGACGATCATCTTTAGGTTTTATCTTTCTCCATACCTTCTTCGTTGTTGTAGTTCTCAAATTACTCCTCTTGTTGACTTATTTAGAAGGTGGACTAGATGGTTGTGTTAATTTGTTAGTGAGCTTTTCCTTGAAGTATTCTCAAAGGGGGTTCACCATGAACACATCCTGCACAAAATTAGAAATAGACAAGCCAATTTCATGTGCAAAATAACACTCATCGTCTTGATCCATAGAATACTTCATGGTGCTTAGGAGTTTGTACACCACTTTTTTGGCCCCAACCTTCAAGGTCATCTTTCCATCTCTCTAATTGATGAGAGCCCCAAATGTGTTTAGAAAGGGTCTTCCAAGAATGAACGTGGTCTCTACATCCTCATCTAAGTCTAAGATCACAAAATCCACGAAAACACAAGCTTTTCAATGGTCACAAGAGCATCATCCACAATCCCCCATGGTCATCTCATTGATCGATCGGTCAACTACAAAGTCAATCTTGTTGGACTCAATTCTCCCAATCCAAGTTTCATATAGATGGTGTATGGCATCACATTAATATTAGCCTCAGAATTGACTAGTACATATTCTTCCAGGATCTTTCCTAGCAGACATGGGATCACAAAACTCCCAGAATCTCTCAGCTTCATTAGTAGCTTTTTGTTCAAAATGGCAAAGCAGTTTCCATTAAGAGCCACTATATCTACCTCTTTCAGTTTTCTTTTGTTGGTGAGCAAGTCCTCAAAAACTTTGTATATTTCGACATCTAGGAGAGTGTTTCAATAATTGGGATATATATGTAGAGTTGATTAAAGATACTCATGAACTTCTTAAATTGTGCATCTTATTTATCAGCTTTTAGCATGGAAGGATATGGGATTCGGGGTCTGTATTCTTGAACTGTGGGCTAAACCTGAGATGGACTTCCAGACTCCTCTTCACCTTTCTGATCATCTTTCTCAATGGATTTCTTTGAAGCCGTAGGGCCTTCCGGTATGGTTGTCCTCTTCATCTTGGTATTTGGACTTTGATCGGTCCTTTCCTCAATGATCTTACCACTTTGGAGTGATATTGCTTTCATGTGTTCCCTCGGATTAGCTTCAGTGTTGCTCGGGAGACTACCTTGAGGTCTCTCTGTAGTATCCCTTGCAAACTTGGGTAACTTGATTCTCCAGATTCTTAATTGATGCTTGGGCATTTCTTAGTGTAACACCAAACTCGTCCATCTTGGCAACATTGGTTATCATGTACTTGGCCAACACGTCTTCTGTGGAGAATTTCCCATCTGACTGCTGCTGTTGTGGCTGATACTAATAATTCTACTGCTGGAGAGGCCTTTACTTCTGACCCTAACTCCAAGAAAAGTTAGGATGACTCCTCCATCCTTTGCTTGTAGGTATTGTTGTATGGTTTATTTTGATTTCTCTGATCTCCTCCAATATAATCAACTTATTCTATAGGAGTAATAGCTGAACTCACAATCTGGCACTTAGCTGCCCTATATCCTCCTCCACATGTTTCACAAAAGAAAATTGCCCTGGAATTCATGCTGATACCCTCCTGACCATTACTCACAAGTAGATATAACTTCCTCGTGAGTGCATTCACTTTTGTTGCCAAAGCGGTATCTGCATCTAACTTATGCAATCCGGCCACCCTTGGCAATCTGCCTTTTGGACTCTAGTATGACTCATTGTCAGCCATGTCTTTAAATAATTGTTCTGCCTCATTAGGATATTTGTTGCTCAATGACCCGCCAGCTGCAGTATCGATAATCTATCTTGTCTGGTAGTTAAGTTCATTATACAGGATTTGCAATCTTATCCATGAACTGAACCCATGATAAGGGCACCGTTTGAGAAAAACCTTGAACCTCTCATGTGCTTCGAACAATGTTTCAAACTCTCCCTACTTGAATGCTGGGATCTCTTGTCTGATCTTTGCTACTTTACTTGGTGGAAAGTATCGGTTAAGAAAATTTTTCCACTAAATTATTCCATGTCTTAATCGACCCTGGTGCTAGGGAAGTGAGCCACCGATATGCCAAACCTCTCAAACTGAATGGAAAATAGTCAGTAGTTTGATCATGTCATCTGTAACTGTGCTTATCTTAAATGTCGAATAAATCTGCAAAAATTTCAAGAGATGAGCATTTGGGTCTTCATCTATCAGGCCATTAAACTTACAAGAGTTTTGAATCATCCCAATAGTACTGGCCTTAATCTCATAGTTGTTTACTACTACTGTTGGGGCTTGGACACTGAACCCCTCTCTTATAAATTGTGGCCTCTCATGCTCAAAAAGTATCCTCCTTTTTTCAGCCATGATAGCAGACTCTCTATCTTTAGTACCACTTTCTGCTTCCGCAACTGACTTCCCTTGAAGCTTTCTCAACAGTATTCTCTCGATCTCACTATCTCTTTCTATTAGGCCAGTTGGGTTAGCTCTGGTCATAAACAATTATTTGCAAAAGAGAATAGCAAGAACAAATTAATAAAGTAAAACAAGAATAGAATGAAGTAATACAACAAAAGAATAAATGGCTTAAACACTAAGCTACAAGTTTTTGTAGAATCTCTTGACTAGGCACTCCCAAGCAACAACGCCAAAAACTTGGTCGACACACTTTATGTGTGTATATATCGCAAGTACACATGTCATCAAGTAATACCTCATGGGTGAACAACGAATTCCCCTATAATTGGGGTCCTCTAATGGGCATGCAAGTATCAATCAATTAATAATACCAATCCAAAGGAACAAAATAGCAAATGAATTTCTAAACTAACTCCCTCTAATAGATCATAGATGGTTGACGTTGAGAACATCCCAAGATCATCAAGAGAGTGCCAAATCTCTTTGCGTGCTCTCCACTATCAATGTACGATGAATCCTTCTTAAGAAAATCATCGGAATCTGCTGAATTGATGATGAAACTTGTCTTCAGCCTCTCAGGTCTCTAGAATTTCGGCCGTCTCTCCTAAATTAGGCAAAAGAATCCTTCCTCCATTGTAAAACCTAGGGGTATTTATAACCTGAGTCTACCACGGCCTCACCAAGGGGTCTCACCACACCCGTTGTGAAGGCCGTGGTGAGTAAGTTTTGTTGCTTGGGCCTCAAGTAGTGTCCTCACATGGTCTGTCTCATCATTATGTGGATTATCCATGGGCGTTATGATTTACAATGGCCATTGTGGAGGCCATTATGAGTTCTATGTTATTTTTTGTGGCTCCACACTAGCACAGCTTGGTTACGGTCGTGATAAAAGTGGACAACAGCTGTAGTTAGATGTCACCACGGCGGTTGTGAATCATGATGGTGATCTGTTTTGCTTGAAAACCCCTCCATATTCATTTTGTTATCCCTAAAATGAAATGAAATACCATGGTGAACAAAAGAATAAAATTTTGTTCTAGTTTGGTGCTAAACATGCAAAATCTCATGCTGAATGTAGTATAGATGATGTATAAAATACACATTTTCAAGCACTTATCAATGTGTGAGTGAAAGATAAACACTATAGGGCAACAATGACTTGCCTAAACTTTGAATTATAGATGGGTATGGATCCATCAATATTTGACAAAAGAATGGAGCACAAGGGTGTGTGAACTCCTGTATCGCTTCATGCATATTATGTTTATGCAAAAGATCAACAATAAATGTTTGCTGGGAGAGTAGGTGTCCATGCTTCTAATGTAGGACCTCAATACTAAGAAAATGATCACAATATAAGATGCTCAAAATACTTGAGAAACCTTTGTGAGTGTAATTGAATCACTAAGTGAGTAGCAAATGGACTATTGCCAATAATAATGACATTATAGATATATATAAATAGCAAGAGAGTGGTTTTATCTAAACGCAACATAAATTAAGAAGAATTTTATTCAAAATTCTAAAAAAAATCAACACTTTCCAGATAAGTGGAAAATGCAATCTATTATACTTGAGGTAAACAACTTTTTGCAATTTGTAAACATAATAAGAAAAGTATCTATTATTTGGTTGAGTATCCCTTCCTATGTGAAGAAAAGGCACAAATTTGTGGTCGACAAAAGCTCATAATTAGAGTCTATAGTAGTAATGTTTTGGTGCAATTTCAAAGTATCAGTTTTGAGGGTAAATAAAAAGTGCAATGCATCACTATCCAAAAAGAAGAGAAAGTATGGAGTGAAAATTTTTGTGGGATTTGTTCAAAATCTCATTTCATAGCTTTGGGAAAATTGAAGTCTTTGGCAATTGAATTATTAGGATGGAGCTAAAATTTGGAGAGAACATTTTTGTTTCTTATATTTTAGTGTTTTCATCTCCTATATTCTTAATTTCTTAATGATTATTATGGTTATTGATTCTCTGCTTATTCAAAATGATTTTCTTCTATTGTTTAGAACTTACGAAGAATTCTGGAACACTAACTTTATTACAATAGAGCTTTGTACGGTGGATCGAGGGACCCGTGGGTTTTACCCTTCATCTTGAAAAGGTTTTCCATTTAAAAATTGGCATCTCTTGTGGTTGACTACTTTTGTACTTTTTATTATATATTTTAACCCTTTTCTTCCAATCAAACTGGTATTAGAGCTTAGATTCTTTTGAGGCTTGTTTGAATGATGGAGGCATACTTGGGTAAAATGGTGTGCTTAAATAGTGCAAATTATCACAAATGAAAAGGAATATTGAAAAGCCTTAACCTACAAAGAAGATGCATTTGCTAGTGTTTGATTCACAAAATTCTAAGTTATTAATTGGTGATGATTGGGAGTTTTAGCATCTATAACTATGTAGTTATATTCAGCAGTTAGTTGAAAACAATGTCCGTAATCATAATGAGACACATGCAAGAACTTTGTGGAACAAGCTTGAGCTTTTGTATGCTTTCAAAACAAGTAATAATAAACTTTATATGCTCAATTGAATGTGTAATTTGAATTATAATGAAGGCACTCCTACTCAAATTGTTTGAATGAGTTTTACAGACTTTTTGATTAGTTGGCACGTTTGGGTATAAAGTTTGATAATGAGGTGCAAACATTTTGTTAGCTTAATACTATATTAGATTTAAGGGATACACAAAAGGTATCATTGACTAATTCTACTCTTGGAAGATTTGCAACTCTAGAATATGGTATCTAGAATGGAGAGATGGGAAGAAAGTCTCAATATTCATCATCATCATCATCATCATCATCATCATCATAGGTAGATGTACTAGTTATTGAAGATAGGTTGAAGAAAAAAACAAAATTTGAAAAATGGTAAAACAACAACAGAAGCAAGTAGAGATTACTGTAAAAAATTGTCAAATGCTCTCATTGCAGTAAAACTGGGCATATCAGCAATAATTGCTTCAAGTTGATAGAGGAGGTAGAAAAATATGAGAGAAAAATGCAGAACAATGACAATTCTAATCATTTTACCACTGTAACTAATGATCTTGTTTTTACTTTTGATGAAAATGTCATTAACCTTATACTACATGAGACAAGTCAGATTAAGGATGACTGACTGTTGATCATATCACATAAAAGAGGAACATATTTGCATCATATACTCTTGGTAATTTTAGGATATATATTGGAGATGAAAAATGATTTGGATAAAGGTGGTTGGCATTGGTACTATTTGTTTTTGCTTTTGATGAAAATGTCATTAACCTTACACTACATGAGATAAGCTGGATTAAGGATGATGGCACTGTTGATCATATCACATAAAAGAGGAAAATATTTGCATCTTATACTCTTAGTAATTTTGGAGTATATATTGGAGATGAAAAATGATTTGGATAAAGGTGGTTGGCTTTGGTACTATTTTTTTGAATACCAAACTTGGGACAAGATTATTACTTAAAGATGTTAAGCATATACCTGATGTTTTTTAATCTTATTTAACAAGAAACCTTGGCAATGATGGTTATTGCAGCATCTTTTGTATTGGATAGTGGAAACTTACTTAAGATTCCCTTGTCGTAGCCTAAGAAAGGAAGCATTCTAAATTGTATGTGTTGTAAACTTCAATTTTAGATATCTAATATGATGGAAAAGTAATAGTTTTTACAAAAAACTATGGCAAGATAAATAAACTGCTTAACTAAGAAGAATTTGCTTTCAAGAATCAAAGGTGTGAAGATGAAGAACTGTATTTTTTATTTGGCTAGGAAGGAAAAAAAGAGTCTTCTTCAGTTATCCTTTAAGAAAGACAGAGTTACTAAAGCTTGTTCATTCAGATGTTTGTGATAATTTAAAGGTAAAGTCTTTTGAGTTGTATACTTTAATTTATGATCTTTATAGATGATTGTTGTATAAAGCTTAATTTGGGTCTAGGCTTTGAAGACACAAATCAATTATTTGGTAGTTTTATATAATTTTAAGCATTGGTTGATGGACAAAACATGCAAGAAATTGGAAAATATCCACACTAATAATGATGGTGAGTATTGTGATTATTTTGATGGCTACTTGCATTAGTGAGGCATTTGACATCAAAAAAATTCCTCCGAAGAAACCTCAGATTACATGGTTTATCTAACAGGATTAACAAGACTCTTGTTCAAAAAGTTAAATGCTTGCTTTTATTGGCAAAGTTTCCTAGATCATTTTAAGCAAAGGAATTGTACACAATGGTCCATGTTACTATTTCATCTTCCATGGTTAGTTTTGATTTTGATGTTCTTAATAGAGTTTGTTTGGTCAATATGTTTCTTATGATTACTTGTGTGTATTTGGTAGCAAAGTCGGTGTGCATGTTCCGAGTGATTAAAAGTCCAATTTGAATATCAAGACTAGGTAATGTATCATTAGTTATCATTAACATGATTTAGGATATTGGCTTTATGATCCAGTTGCAAAGAAGTTTGTCAGAAGTCGTGATATGGTTATTATTTTATTTTTTGAGAACTAGACTATTGAGGACATTAAGGAGTGAGAATGTCAAACCTCAAAGTTCTAAAAACTTAGTTCATCTTGATCCATTTTCTTTGATTCATATCATTTACCTAGTTGTTAATAGTAGTCCTAATGACTTTAATGATGATGGTTGAATTCGGAATGATCAGCTAGCTACGCACAATGTTGTTGTGGTTGATATAGCGAATAACTAGAATTGTATACGTATCAAGCTAGCAATAAGTCTTCTTAGGAGATCTACAAGAGAGAAAGTTGTTATCATGTTATCCTCTGAGTGATTATGTACTCTAACTGATGGTTGTGAAGCTAAATTGTCACACCCCGACCCGCAAACTAGGCACGCGACAACCATGGTGATAACCCAAGGAGGGATACACGCATCACTCAACCCTTGAGTCACTGCAAGGCTAACAAAACCCTAGATTTTGACAATCCTGATCACAATATCAAGAATACATAATATACAATGAATAAAACACAATTATAGCATAGGGGAAGCAACATCGTCAAAAATGAGACAATAAAGTGCAAAGAGGTTTACTAGCACCAATACAACCAAAGGTTTCCAAGAAAATGAACCGACGTACAAGTAATACATAAGAGAGTTAAGCACACTAGTGGATCCATATTCCTTATACATTGTATTCATGCTCAAAGGGTAATATACATAATACTAGAAATGAAGAAAGATAGAAAGAGAATGCCTAGCACTCCGCCTCACCGCAATGCTATTAACAGCTAGAGCCTAGAAGGGAGAGAGAGGGTGAGTAACCAAAGTCACTCAGTGAATGGGTTAGTACAATTCTAAAAGAATACACAAAATAAACCAATGAATATCCATAAAATGGCTCTTCCATTAATACATTAAGTCTGTTACATTCAATATAAGTATATATGAACAAAATATACTTGTATAAAATCATAAATTTCATAAAAGTCCCATTTTTGCTCAAGTGAGAGTTTTAACAATTTAAAATCCAAGGATTTGCATAAAATGAGTTTTAATAACCCTAACATGTAAAACTCGGCATCAAACATTATTACAAAGATATACAAAAGATCACATCTCAAAAGTTCATTTGCATGAAAACATCAAGCTTCTCAAAATATGAAATTTAACATTTCGATCAACAAGTAGTGGTCTAAAAACCTCTCCAAACTTTAGTTGTGGCCGCGGTTAAGTTCAGAGCAGTCAAGGTCTTTATGCCCTTGACGTTGACCCACCGGAAATCCGTGTGGTGACTCTAGGTTCCCAATGTACATCTAATCAGGGCTCTACAAGCCACCTAAAGTGGAAAATAAATCCGGGTCATCACACCACCTCTGCAGGTCGACCATGAAGACCACCACTATGCAGCAGGGAAGGGCTCCGCCTGATCACCATCATAAACCTATGGGAGTTCAATTATACAAAATATGCATATCACACCTAAAGTCCAGATCTAGGGTAGCATCCCCTATATCGGGAATGAAAACCATTTCTACAAGTGTCGATGGTAAAAGCACATTAATATGTAAACATGGTTTCATAAATCATTTCTAATTTCAAAATACAAGTATGGGCATTGTCATTTTCACTCAAATATCAAGAATTTCATAAATACATCAATAACACTAAAAAATATTTCCACATCGATTAAAACCTCGGTTCAATACGATAAAACTATGAATCATTTTCATTCATAGGGTTAAGAGACTTAAAAAATATATTCTAATACAATTATGCAATCACATAACCCACTCACAACTCAGATGAAGAAAGCCACAAGCAAGCTACTCCACCGCCGGCTCCTTGCCTCGTGATGAGCCCTCACCATCTAACTAACCAAACACACACACAAGCAACAAAAGAAATACCAAGAAACCCTGAATTTAAACATGCAAAGCAACATCAAACGAGGTGTAGGGTTGTCTCAAAACTTGGTTCTAAGATTTCCAATGAATTCCTAACAGTTTGGGCTTCACTTTTAAGGCCTTGTTTGGATTGGCTTTTAATAGAAGTGCTTTTTTTAAGTTATGTAGAAGCACTTTCAAAAAAGTGCTTTCATAGTAAGTTAAGTGTTTTTCTATATTTTTTGTTTGGATAGATTAATGTAGAAGTGCTTTTATATGTATGAAGTTGTTTGGATGTGGATTTGTAAAAGCACTTTTGGAGATGACAAATTACTAAAATGAGCATTTATTTACTTTTCATTCAGTTATTATTATGAATTGATATTAATAATAATAATAATGACTACTGTTATGATAATAATAATAATAACTTAATGTATTACAATTATAATTACAATTATAATTATAATATTAATTATATAATAATCATTATTATATAATTAATATTATAATAATAATTATAATTGTAATTACAATTATAAGTACAATTATAATATTAATATTAATTATATAATAATAATTATTATAATTATAATATTAATTACTTAATAATTATTATTATCATTGTCATTAAGTTATTAATGTATTATAAATATAATTATATTTATATTTATAATATTAATTATATAATAATTATTATTATCGTTGTCATTAACCCGAATATGGAAATCAGGTATTGTAGAGACGAATTGAGGGAAATTTGATTGTTTGTGAGGATTACTTTTGTAATTTGATAACCCCAAAATAGTTTCTTAGAAGTGCTTTTCTGAAAAAGCACATCTGGGGCAGCTTCTAACAAAAATCTGAATTTCAACTTTTTTTCACAGCTTCTGCTTCTGCCCAAAAGCCCAAACAAACATGTTTCTTAAAACTCAAAAAGTGCTTAACTTATAAAAAAGCACTTATGGGCTTTAAAAAAGTCAATCCAAACACCCCCTAAACCAAAGAAGCCAAAGAAACAACCATATATAGTATATTGGTACTATAGTACTGATACAGTAACTAATCTATAGTAACCACATTTTTCCTAAAAAAAAAATTTGGTTCAAGGTTTACATTCATAAATAAGCATGCACACACTCTTCACATGCGATCCTTAGCATTAACATTGACATTTAAAAGAAATCTCCTCCATTCCTAACTTCATTCCCTACAAGCATCTTATAAAAGACTTGCACAAAAACCATAATGGCATTTCACTGAGCACTTTGTGGGGATCCAACAAACCTCTAGATTAGCATACCCAATCCTATGCCTATATATAACATATACAATATAAAACTTCATCTTCCCAAAATTCTTCCATTCTAGTAATATAACACAATTCATGACATGGATATCCACACATTTCCCTATCTCTTGCTTTCAACTCAATTCCCCCAAAATATGCATATTATCACCCACAATGAGATCAATAAAACTAGAATTAGAAATTCCAACACATATTTGTAGTAATAAGTGAGAAACCCACACTTATCATTCCTTCATACGTAAGTGTGCACATGCCATCTAACAACTAGGTCCATCAAACTCATTGAAGCCAATAGCAATGAAATTAAATCAAATAGAAGTGCAAAAGCAAGAAAGTAAAAACATCTTTGAAATAATATAATGAAAACAAAATTTAACCCACTCACCTTGCTTCTTCTCCTCTTCCTTACTCTATAGGTATAGAGGATAAAGAGAGAGAGAAAAAAAAAAGAGATCAAGAATTCTTAAGTTGCTAGGGCTAAGATTAAGCAATTAAACATAAGCTTAAAAAAAAGAAGGGATTTACTTACCTTTAACCCACAAAGGAAAGGAGATGAACAAAGGATTGGCTAGGATTTTCAGGTTAAAGATGAAAATGGAATTGGAAAAGCAAGTGCAGAGGTTTAAAGTAATTCTCGGGTTGCTACGGTACCAAAGTCACAATACCGTATAAAAGGTATAGTATTGGGTTGAAAGTTCTACAGTAACATGCTTGGAAAGCTGGGTTATAACATCCTACCCCCCTTTCGAAATTTTGTCCTTGAAATTTCTGGCTTACCTTGCTCTTGAAAGAAATAAGGATGACTTTGCTTCAACGCCGCCTCAGGCTCCCACACCACTTCCTCCATAGAGTCACTCCTCCAAAGCACTTTAACCATCGGAATCATCTTCTGATGGAGCATCTTATCTTGCCAATCAAGGATCTGCACCGGTTACACAGCAAAACTCAAGTCTTCTCGCAACTCCACTCTAGGGGCTTCGAGTGTCTATGATGAGTTAGGCACATACTTCTTTAACACAGAGACATGGAAGACATTGTGGATCTTCTCCAACTCTACTAGTAACTCCAAGTGGTAGGCTGACCGGTCCAATCCTCTCAATAATGGGAAAATGTCCAATATACTGGGGATTCAACTTCCCTCTGCTACCAAAACAAATCACACCCTTCCGTGGTAAAAGTTTTAAGAACACACAATCTCCAATTTCAAATGCCAAATCCTTCCTTTAGGTGTCAGTGTAGCTCTTTTGCCTATCTTGGGAGGTCTTCAACCTATCTCGAATTAGCTTCACATTCTCCATAGTCTTATCAATAAATTCCACACTTTCCAATTTTCTCTCAGCCACCTCATTCCAACAAAGAGGAGTTCTACACTTGCATCCAGACAATGCCTCATACGGTGGTAACGGACCTCTAATGTGTGTGTGTGTGTGTGTGTTGTGGACATATGAATATGCAACTAATGTTAAAGTGAGTTTGTGAATACCACAAGTGTAGGGTCATCAAGTAATACCTCATGGGTGAGCATGAGGGTTGTATTTTCCCCAAGAATGGCGAGAGGCTCCCATTAATTCCTTTTTACTTGATCAATAGCCTAAACATTTATGTTGTTTCTTTAATCTACTTCTACAAATTATTAAACAATACAATTGGAAAATTATTAAAACACAATTGGAAAGAGTTGGGTGATTGTATGACAGTTATCCTGATTATTATTTATAATAGGTGCTGATTATGACAATCATATTCTAGTATTGGTCTTGGGGAATTCAAGGGCCTACTGGTCCCAATCTCTTGGCTACCAAGTCTAAATCACTAAGAACTTAAGATGGAATCTCTTCCGATCCCAGCCTCCTATGTTTTCCTTAAGTACAAGAATTTCCTCTAGAAGGGAACAAATCAAACCCTAAGCCTAAGGGGCAATCGATCCCTAATCAAAGAAACCTAGCTATGCTCTAATCTCTTAGTGCATGCATAGATCTAGCATGGCATGTGTGTTCTAATATAGGGGCATATCTTCCTCATCCACATTAATAAGAACATCATTCTATAAATATGCAATGAATCACATAAACTAGAAAGATTTTTTGGATTTAACAATCAAGATTCATAAACAGTAATCGAGGGACCTAGACATACAATTTCCCTCGGAATGGTTTTCTTATAGCTCACAGATAAAGATAAAACCATAAGATGAGAACAATGTATAAAGAATTCCTAAACTAAATCCCTCCAATAGGTCTGTGAAGAATGAGGTCATGAGTATCCCAAGATGGACAAAATGGTGCTGAATCTCTTTCCTCACCCTCTTCTAATTGATGTTTGTTAAATATTCCTTGGAAAACTCATCGAAATCTACTGAAATATGGATGAAAGTCATCTCCCATCGCTCGAATCTCTAAAATTCTGGTCACCCTCCTGTATTCAGCAAAAGAATCTCCCCAAAATTAGAAAAACCTAGGGTATTTATAGGATCAAGTCTGCCACGGGCTCACCACGGGCGTTATGATGCCCGTGGTGAGTAAGTTATTGGGCCCTAAGTCGCAACTTGGCATGGCTCTCTAGGCATTATGTGGGTGGATTACGGGCGAGATGGGTTCACACCGGCTATTATGAGGACGTTATGGCTTCAGTGTTGCTCCCAGTGATTTCACCCTGCAACAGCTTGATAACAATAGTGTTGAGTATGGACAACGGCTGTTGTGAGATGTCACTATGGCCATTGTGAGCCGTGGTGAGGTTCTGATTCAACAATTTAGTTCATTTTGCTTTAGAACGCTCCCAAATTCGCTTATTTTGCCCTAAAATAGAAAAAGGCCGTGGTGAGCAAAAGAATGAAATTTCCATACCAATCAAATTCTAAACATGTCAAATTCCATGCTGAATGCAATGTAAACGATATAAAAAATATGAACATTCTAACACTTATCAGGAGGCATGCCGATGCTAGCGTGAAACTATTGTGTAGGTGAACTCAACAAGTGGCAAATGCTTGGTCTAACTTCCATTGAAATCAAAGATGCAAGCTCTCAACATGTCCTCAAGAGTCTGGATTGTCCCCTCGGACTGACCATCTATCTGAGGGTGGTATGTTGTGCTGAACTTAAATGTAGTACCAGGATCTTCCCGAAATCTTGGACAAAACTATAAAGTGAATCTGGAATCATTATCGGAAATAATCGAAACTGGCACTCCACAAAGCCTGACTATCTCATCCACATACAACCTTGACAACTTCTCTAGAGAATACTTGGTGTGGATGGCTAGAACTGAGCTGACTTAGTTAAATGATCGATGATCACCCACACTGCATCAAGACCCTGAGGCGAATGCTGCAAACCAATCACAAAATCCATGGTCACATGTTCCCACTTCCACTCGGGAATCGGTAGAGAGTGTCACAATCCTAACGGTCACTGATGCTTGGCTTTCACCTACTGGTACACCAAACATCGAGCTACAAGCTTTGTCTTAGAGATTTAACAAATGGATATGAAAATGGCTTTTTTTTTTTAATTTTGATTTGCAACCAGATGGTTTCAGAGTGACAGGTAAAGAGAAATCTGTGTGTAGTTTGAAGAAATGCTTGTATGGCTTAAACTAAGTACCTTGATAATGGTATAAGAAGTTTGAGTCTATTAGGAAAAGGTTTGATTACAAGAAGACTACTTTAGATCATTGTGCTTTTGTCCATTCTAATAATGTTTTTTCTTTCATATATTACTCCATGCTAATAACATTCTTATTGTCAGATCATAAAGCATCTAGAATTAATAAGTTGAATAAAGAGGTGAATAAATCCTTCATAATGCAAGACTTAGGACTAGTAAAGGAAATTCTTTGGTGGGAAAATTATTCATGATAGTAAAACTAGAAGGTTGTCTCTATCACTGAAAAAAGGATATTTAAAAGGTGCTTCAAAGGTTTTAGATTGACAAACTTAAAGCTATTGATTCATCACTTTCTATGCATTTTAAATTGAGTAGAGAACAAAGCCCTTTTGATGAGAAAGGAAAATAATATATGCAAATAGTTCACTATGTCTTAGTAGTGCGTAACTTAAGGTATGGTATGGTGTGCACAAGACTAGACATTTACATACAATTGGTGATACGCCACTCTATTTCAAATTCCAGAAGAGAACATTCGATATTTGAAGAGGGTCATGAGGTATCTTCATTGGACTTTCAATTTAACTCTTAGTTTTAGGAGTAGAAAGCTTATTCTTATAGGTTATATAGATATTGACATAGCTAGCGATCTTGACACAAGAAAGTCCACTTTAGGCTATGTGAACAGTTTTGTATGTGTTGCAATAAGTTTGGCAATCATGATTACAAAAGTGTTTTGCTTTATCCACCATAAAGGTGAAATTCATTGCAATTACTAAAGTGAGTGAAGAATTGATTTGAGTGAGAATTTGCTTTAGGAACTTGGTTTCTTTAAGAGAGTCTGTTATTGTGCGATGGCCATAAAGCAGTCCATCTTAGCAAGAGCTCAAAAGGGAACTTGGTATCTTTTTATGTAAAGTATCATTGGAAATGGGAGGTGATGGACTATAAGTTATTTATACTTCAAAATATACATGCTGATGTTAATAGTTCAGATATGTTGACTAAAGTTCTACGAAAAGGAAAGTTTGAGGTTTGTGCTTGATTATTAGGGAGATTTGTTAGGTTGGGCATATGTTCTTGTATGGAGAAAATGCCCAAATTTGTGGTGGATAAAGGCCTATGTTTAGAGTCCATTGTAGTAATGTTTTGGCCCCTTAAAATATAACTTTGATGGTAAGAAATGTTCAATCCATCAACAGCTAAAAGAAGAGAGTTAGGAGAAACTTCAGGGGAAATTTATATCTTGAAGATCTAACTATACATCCTTGGGAAAATTGATTTTTCTTCCAATTACAAAGTTGGATCAAGTTGAAAGTTTAATAGAACATTCCTGGATTGTGGTTTTTAGATTTGAATGGTGATGTCTTTAACTTATTTGTTTTGTGCATGAACAGAAGTCCTTGTTAGTGATTTCATTTCTTATGTTCTTAAATTCTTAGTGGTTGTTGTGGTTATTAATTCTTTGTTTATTGAAACTATTTTATGCTATTATTTAGCACTTGTAGAAAATCTTGTAATGATAAGTTTACTATATTGGAGCTTTGTTTGGTAGAATGAGATTCTCATAATATTTATCCTTTACCTTGTAGGGGTTTCCATGTAAAAATTATTGTCTCTTGTGGTTGGTTGGTTTTGTGCCTTCCATCATACTTGTTATTACAGGCTAATGTGTTTTTTTTTAACTTCTTTTCTTATAACATGGTTAAATAAAGAGGAAGATTTTTTTTTGGGTGTTTGCTTTAGTTTTTGTGTTAAACTAAGGTTTTGATGTTGAATTGGGCAACCCCTTTCTTCCTATCAAGTATGACAAGATTGTTATATATAACTAGTATCAATAAAATGACTAATCAAAATGCATGAGTCACTTTAAGTTGATGAAATGGATAACCAAATGGAAAGGGGTAATGAGAATACTAGGTGGGCCTAATAATATGTAGGCTAAATGTTCTGTGAAAATCAATATATTCTAGAGTGTTGAATAAAACTTTTGGCATGTTTAGAGTGAATTAGAGTGAGCTAAGCATCAAATCACAATTCTAGTGAAAAGCATCAATGCATTTAGGTTGTAAAGATCACAGGTGCGGGGAATTGTCGAGCATACCTAGAACACAATTATCCCGCTTAAAGCATGATCGTGTTGAAAGATGCATGGGCGTGTTTTTTGGTTTGTGTTGAATTTTGGAATTCCAAAATCTTGAAAATTGGTGCCTTGAGTGCCTGCAGCAAAGAGCATGAGCCAATCACACCGCAAGCATGGGCGTGCACTATTTTTTTACTTGCAATATAAAACCCAACAGTTAGGTTTTTGAAGGGGACTTTTGGCGAAAGCTTTAGTGGAGGCTAGAGTTTTCAAACAAAATCAAGGGGAGCTAATCAAACATGTGTTGAAGTGGCTATATCAGGACTTTAGGTGCATGTTGAAGGTGAAATCGACGCCAATATGGGAGATTCTATCATCCACAACTAGAGTAGCATTGAGAGAGTTTTTCCTATCTTTTAATTCATGTTTTCATCCTTGAATGTTGTTATAGATCTCTGTAGTATAAGAGGCTAACCTTTTATTGCCACCTTCGATCAATGAACCTTGAGATGACCTTGTTGGTGGGTTCCTTATTTCTTAATATTGGCTAGTTGATGTGTTTCTTATGAATCATCTGCATGTGCTTAATGCTTATAATTGCTTATGCAAGAGCACCAATTATATTTATGAACTGCATGATTAGGATTGAGAAATCAATCATGTATAGGTCATGACATAGATGATGGAGAGTGAGCGCATGATTAGCGACAAAGACACCATACAACTCTTTAGATTAGGACAATTTAGGTCATACTAGGAGATTAGGGATTAGCCACCTTGAGAAAATGGCCAATCTAATTTAGAAACCTGATAGGGATCCAAGTGTATGTGCCGATTGTGTAATAAAGTGCTCAAAAGTGGGGTATAGGTCCATAGGGAAGATTGAGACTACTAGTACTAATTCCCATCCCAAAAATTAGCCTAATAAAAGTATTATTGTTCTGTAAAACAACTAGAAAGCTAAGTAAGAAATATAGAATAAAAGGTATAGAGAAATCAGGAGAAGAAGTGAATGTCAGGGCATAGTATCCCTCTAGGGTTTTGTTAAGTTCTGGACAAAGGTTGTCTAATCATGAAATCCTATTTGAACTGAGAGATTTTCTAAAGTATACTAAACCCTTCTTACAAGGATGAATAGTAATTGATTCAATACAGTACTGATATAGTCACTCCACAATTGCTTTGCACTCTATGAAATCTAAATGTGGGTTAACAAGAATTTCTAAAATAGATAATCCTCCTTACGAAGAGATTACCAATAATCTCATACAGAATAAAAATATGATTTCTCCTAAACATATGAGTGCAGAAATAACTTGTTAATCCATTCGAGAGGATTCAGAGAAAAGAATTCTCCCAAGTACCCCTTTGCTAGGATTACTCACAATCCCCTCTAATCGCGGCATGTCTATGCTAGGTGGGTATTTCTACTCATCACAAAGAACATCAAACATGATAACTAGGGCTTTCACCTCATTAGCAATCAAACAATACAAACGCCCAATTAGATTTAAATAACATGGATTGCAATTAAGAAACAAATAAATCCACATGATCCACAACCAATGTCAAAATTGGATAAAAGCCTAGAGTTCAACTATGAAAATTAGCTCTCCATTAATGGAGGGCAAGCATTCAAACTACAAGGCATGAAGAAAGTAAAGCAAAACATGAAAACCCCTTTCTCAATCATGCTGGAGGTTGATCACTGAAGAACGCCCAAGGACCTTCTGCGAACACTGCCAAGTTAGTATTGACGGCTACGATCTCCTTCTCCAAGATGGATGGGTTGAATCTCTTCTCAAATCGCTTTAAATGCCCTAAAAATCCTCCTTATAATTATTTATACTGTGCTGCTTACGGGTATAAGGACGCCACTGTAAGGAGCTGGGGATGATAAGTCGCGAGCCTTACGAGAATACTTATAGTTGTAAGTCCCATTTGTAAGGTCTTCTGTCTTGTGTTACGGTCCCACTTACGCTAGTAAATGTTAGACTATAAACTTCTCTGTCTAGCCAATGCGACCACTCACACGGGTGTAAGTTGTGCTCATAAACTCCTTTGGATAGTCCTTACAAATGTACTTACGAGCATAATTCCTACTCGTAAGGTCCTCTACATTTTATCTTTATGCTCATCCTATGGGCATAAGCATGCAAGCAAGGTTCTTTAAGAAAGTCTTACGGCTATAAGCCAAGCCATAAGGTGCACATAAGGAATTCAGTTTTCCTTATCCTTCTTTAATTGATGCCGAGAGAGCTCCATCTTCATCACTTTGGCTCTAGAATACCTCTTTCGGCTCTCTCTCATCTTTAAGAACTACCCGAAGCCCGAGAATGCAAAACACACAATGTTTAACATCAAATTCTAAAATATAACTCTAATAAATGCCTAATAAGTTTAAAAAAATGATATAAAATAATGAACAATTATACACTCATCAAAGTCTCTTTGATCTAAGTGTTAGGTAATATCACAAAATTATATAACACCATCAGAGGCATGAGGAAGCAAGAGTAAAATTTTGATATGAATTAATTGTTTTAATGAACATTCAATTTTAATTGAAAGGTTTAGAAAATTACCTCTGGATGTTCAAAAACCTTTCTTTTATTGTCATAAATTTATCCTCGGATTGTCGTAGATCTTCTAGCATCGAACAAAAGTCTCACACCTCTAGATCACATGCAGGAATTGAGAATCAATATCCCCTACTTCTGCAAGTAGCATCTAGGGTTAGAGAGGAAGAGAGAGAATGGGGATTTTCTCACCAGAGAATTAATTGATCCCTCTAAGGTTAAGGAGTCATATTTATAGAGGCATCATAAAGCATGATAAATTTTATTTTATTATGAAGTCCGATTCAAATATGAAACTTCATAACATGATAAATATTATCATTGAAGTTTTATTACAAATATGAGTCCTAATGTAACTAAAACCATTTTTATCTTTAAGGCCTTATAATTTTGATTAATTATTTGACTCCATCAAATTTTAATCAAAATTTAAACTTAAGACAAAAACCCTAGGCCAATTTTTAATTTCACTTATCCCATGGAGTAAAATTATAAATTGATACTTTTACCCCTGCACTCAAAACGATATTGATTCTTAATCCCTTTAAGCATAACTCCCTAGGTTCATTTCAATTGGCAATGGGAGGATACCAAAGGACATGTGTGCCACCTAGCTAGCCCCATGGCCCCATGTCATAGCCCAATTGAACATGATTGAGTAGATCATTACGAATCTTTCCGATTATGATTACCATATGTGTATAAACCCTTCGTTCTTGTATCCAACCGAGTCAGAGCCATGGTAATTGTCAAATTCACTAAACTTGATCATATGCAAATAACCAAAGTAGAGTAAGATTGCCAAACTATCCTTCGTGTTCCACACAATTGGTTTGACTGCCTTGGCCAAAGCCTTCTAATCTCACATAATTATAATCGCATAAGAAAGTAACTCGTTTACTTCTGGGAAAACAAATTCCTTCTTGGTGATCACTCATAACTGCTACTTGCCTGACATAGCCACACTTCGAGGTCAACCCTACCTAAATGTAAACTGAGCCTAATGACTATAGTAACAGACTAGACGTCACAAGCACATTTTGATCATGATACCTCAGGTCTAAAGTCCACTCATATGATCCTAACTAACATTCCAATCATTGACTGTGAAAGAGTAAAACTCATGTGATTAGATTGTTGTGAGTCATGTTTGAATACACCAATCCCAGTGGTGTATTTATGACATATACTTCCATTATTCCATAGTGTTCAACTAGCACTCTTTATCAAAGTATATGTCATACGAATCCTTACATATCTTTAACACCCAATTAAAGATTCTTTGGTTTGTGAACTATTTAAGTGTATAAGTACTAAACCCTTCAAGTGGTTTCCTTATCCCATAAAGAGTAGAAGGTTTAACTTAATACACAAGGACAATGTTCAAAACTAATTAAAATGGCATCACAAGGTTTATATGAACATCAAAATAAATGCGTAATAATAATAATAATAATGTATAATACAAATGAAATACCCTCATACAACTATCCTCATTGGCATTCAAGGGCATAATCCTTACACCAAGAACACTCAACACTTAGCTAATATAAGAATTCAATTGCAAGGTAATCTCAAGGGGATTTATATCCAAGGTACCATGTTCTTATCTTGATTTATTTTTTACCTTAGACTCGGCATTGTGATTAGTTTATTTCATTGTTTTATTAGATTAGAATCTTAACAATCTGACAAGGTCCCCTTGCTTATATCCCGCAAGTGCACGGGTTTATCGAAGTAATAATCCCGGGTGAGCGGGGTCGAATCCACAGGGAGTAGGGAGTAAAGACACTTAATTCGATTCTTAGCTATGTGGAGTATCAACAATGATAAGTGTGGTAATGATTCAATTCTCGGAAATTAAAAGCAACAAGTAAGAGAGCAAAAGTAAGGCGGAGGCAAGGCAATCGATAAAGATGGGGTACTCGGATGATGCTTCACCTAGGATAATCGCTTCAAGTGCAAGAACTCTCTATTATGCTTCCTAATCAATGCAATGGTGAGTCGTGGAAATTCTTACATACATAGTCCCAAATCTAAGGTCAACTATGCCTAACTCTATACATGTCCCGAGGAGAAATCGAACAATCTCAACACCTCGCACTCGCATAAAGTTGCAATGAGCTCTAGGGATTCCAAGTGATAAATCTCTTCCTAGATTTAGACTCTAACCCTTTTGGTCCAGCGGAAGGTCCCTAGCCACAATTAAGCCCTCGAATTCTAAGATCACCTCAACGCTCACTCCATTGCACGCCGCAACTAGGCCCCAGCTGAGGTTCATCCCTTAGACCATTCACTCTATTATGGCCGCAAAGAACTCCAGAGGAACGGAGGTAGAATCTATCACGCTAGAGGGAAAGGGGACGCCCCTGCACTCTCGACTCACCCTCTCAACCCTCTCCAACCTAGTTTTTATCTAACGCTCGTGGTGTGTCACTCACTCACAAGGTTACCAACAAGAACTCTCAACCCTAGTGTCACTCTAGGGGAAATGTTCATACAATAAAACATTCAAGGTTGGAACTCACAATAAACATCAATTTATTGAAAGCATAATAAAGAAGTTCAAAGAAACGAATACATCCTTGGGTTCACAATCATCCAAGTACCCACTAGGGGTTTAGCTCTCCATGGAGCTAAGTATAATCAAAGAAATTGAATGTAAAAGCAATGAATCCATAAAGAAATAACCTCGATGGTCGTGTCGATGGTCTTGTGGAAAGTACTCTACTACGTCAGTCAAGGATTCCTTCAGTCCTGTATAGGATACGCCTCGATCGAAGCTCCCATACCAACCTTCTTCCTAATGGAATCACGATGTCGGAGCCGTAGAAACTCTCCAAAACCTTGGCCCAATACCCCTCAAAAACCCCTAGCGAAGCCCTCTCGCAAGTTGGGGAAAGGATGGAGAAAAGAATACCAAAAATCGGGGTCTGAATCGGCTTTTAAATAGGGTCGAATCGAAAGCAACTCACGGGCGTGGGACGCTACACGCGCTGCGTGATGAATTTCCACACGGGCGTGGATAATTTCCACACGCCCGTGTGGATTCTCTGTTTCTCTGATTTCTCGGCCGGTTGTGAACCGTGTTGCTACAGTGCTCTGCTACAGTTTTCATCCTGAATAACTTCCCAATTCCATACTTTCATCGGGGTAACGCAAACGGGCACACGTTCACGTCTTGAATCACTTGCTTCTTCAATGATATACATGTTGGTGGGGTTCTTGTTCTTATATGCATAGGTCAAAATGCTCGAGTGTGACTGCCTTTGTGCTCCTCCAAATGGATGTGCTCACTCGAATGCGTGGAGGCTGGCACACACTCTAGCATCTCACACCTGTCCTATGTCTTCGCGTTTGAACTTTAGCAAGATCTCCTCCAAAATAAGTGCATTATGATCCACATTGGCCTATTTCCTTCATACTCGGCCTCACAGCCCTACCTGCGTAAAAGTAACATAAAAACACATAAATTAATGTAAAAACCTGAGAAAAGTAATGCTCAAAATAAGGAATGAACGCTTCACATTCATATCGCACAAGCACTTATCACAATCATCATTCAATTAATCGTCTAGATAATAGAAGAAATATTAGTACTATGAGCACTAGTCCTCATGGGATCGACTACCCTACCTTAGGGCATACTTTACTACTTGTACGCCTCATATACTTGTGGCTTAATAAACATTAGAGAGAGCATGTCAAGTTTTTGGCATTGTTGCCATGGACTTGTATTCGAGGAATGATAGGATTTTATGAACCATGCTATTTTTCTTATTATTCTTTGCATCGGTTTTCTTTTGTTTGATTACTTTTGTTTTGAAATTGAATTTCTTCTTAGTAAAGGAACCATTTCATAACAAGAGGGAATTCTTCTAGACTTGTGGAGGAAGATCCAAAAATTAAACAACCACTTCTCCGAAGGTTGAGAATTATAGTGTTAAGAAAAATAGAATTATTGGAATTGAGTGTGGAAATTGAGCAATTGGAAGCAATGGCACCACCACAAAGGAGTATTTCCAATTGTGCAAGACCCATTTTGGATGGTGTGAACTTGAGTATTGTTTGGCCACCCATTGCTACAAATAACTTTGAGTTGAAATTGAATTTCATTCAAATGGTTCAATAAATGTGTCAGTTTAATAGGTTGCAAGATGAAGACCAGTTTGCTCATTCGACAGACTTCTTGGAGATTCATGACACATTCAAAGCTAATGGAGTATTTGAAGATGCAATCTACCTTCGTCGCTGTCCATTTTTTCATATGAGGGAGAGCTATACAATGGCTCAATTTATTAAAGCAGGGGGTGGATTACAAAGTGGTCTCAGTTAGCCAAGAAATTTTTAATGAGAGACTTTCTACCAGCCAATGTTACCAAACTTTGAAATGATACCACCTCTTACAAGCAATTAGATTTTGAGACTTTGTATGACACTTGGGAGAGATACAAATAGCTTCTAGGAAAAGCTTGCAATATGGCATCATTGATTAGGTGCAAGTGCAAATTTTTTACAATGGGCTCAATATCGCCACCAAGCAAATGATGGACGCAACGACCGAAGGTTCTCTATGTGGCAAACAACCCAAAGTGGCCCAAGTGTTGATTGAAGACATGGCAACCCATGCCTATCAATGGAATTCAAAGAGGAACTACTAAAAGATTTAAGACTTTCAGTGGCAACTTTTTTGTGTCTCCCTGTTATTTTGCCACAAATATTAGATTTTTTGTGTCAAAAAAGTTAACCGACACTATTGTTTATTAATTGTGATAACTTATATTTTTTTATCACTATTATAATGATAATTGTAACAATGTAGTATATGCCACAATTACATCACTATTAATATGTTAATAGTGACAAAATTCCTTTTGTGTCTAATGTTTGTCACTAAAAATATATAAGATTTGGTGTTAAAAAATTCTTGATGAGAATGATGTGTAATTGTGACAAGACATATTGTCGTTGCTATAATTTCCATGTGTTGTGGCGAAAGTGTTTTCCATCACTCAACATCTATTTTTTTGTTATGACAGTTTTGTCACGCACACACACACACACACGCACACAAAATCAACCATTTAGTGCCAACTAAATATTTCATTTTTTTTAAATGATTTTTTATCTATTTAAAACAACAAAAGCCAAATTCAACATGGAATTTGTCACTTCTCAATTAGGAAGAAATAATAGTATGAAAGTTGTAATTAAATTAGAATTTTTTGAAAATTTTAAAATTGTTTTATTAGATTTTTATTTTTTCCCCCAAATATGTATAATAAACATCAAGAAGAGGGAATAACATGTAAGCCCCAAAAAAGGAGTCAATTTTTAGCAGAAGTTGATGCTCAAAAGTAAAAGGAAAGATTCAAATGCATAGCGGAGTACTTCATTTCCAAAGTCACATGACACTATCTCTAAACAACATTGATGACGATGTATTGGCCACCAATAAAAATATTATTTTTGACAATAAAAATTTTGTTACTATTTTAAATCATTTTAGTGTCAATAATGGTGTCACAATAAAATGAACTAATGTGACCACTTTGTTCGCCACCATTTCATAATTTTTGTCTCAACAAATTTTTGCAAATAGTAAGGATTTTTGTGACAATATAGTTATATTACAAATACTATTGTTTTTGGTGACAACAATTTCAACACAAAATTGTGAGTGTTTGTGGGGTATTTTATGTTGAATGAACAAGTATTTAGTACTTGGGACAAAACAAGATGAAAGTTAGAGCGAATTGGAATGAATCGAACATTAATACACAATTCTAATGAAGAGAATGACCAAAGCATGGATGTGCTTTCGGCCATGCTTATTCCTAGAATTCCAAAAATTGTGAAGATTCGAGTCTTAAGTCAGGCCAACAAAGAGCACGAGTCAAACACACCATAAATATGGGTGTCCACTATCCTTTTACCTGCTTTATAAAAATTGATAGTTAGGTTTCTTAGGGGAACTTTTTGTGAAAGCTTTGGCAGAGGCTAAGGTTTTAAGAAGAGAAATTGACTTCGAAATTGGGTGCATGATTGAAGATGAGTTGACGATACCACATCTACACATTAGGTGCAAGATTGAAGATTAAATTGACGTCGAAATTGGTGATTCCATCATCCACAATGACAGAAGCATTGAGGGAGTATTTCTTATATTTTCATTTATGTTTTGATCCTTGGATGTTGTTATGTATGTCTATAATATGAGAGACTAAACCTTTATTAGCACCTTAGATTAGGGAACCTTAAGATGAACTTATAGTTCGATTATTTCTTTTCTTAATATCGGCTATTTGATGCATTTTTTGCGGATAATCTATGAGTGCTTAATGCTTGTAATTGCTTATACGAGAACCCTGATTATGTTTCTTAACTGCATGATTAGGATTGAGAAATCAATAATGTATAGGTCATGACATAGATGATAGCTGTTGAGTTACTCTCATCATTTGGTCGGGTCAAGCCAGCCCACAAATTAAGGTTTTGACATAGCCCAAGCTCAAATCTAACGGGCCTCATGAATAGTTTGGGCCGGTCTGGACAAGCCCAAAATTAAAATATGAAACCCATATCATAGCTCATGGGCTTGGTTCTTTTGATCAATCATCGGATCGGGTTAGGATCAGCCTGTTAGATTTGGCTAGAATCGGTCCGTTGTTATTTTCGTTTTTCACTTTAGTTTATTAAACTTTGTGATGATTTAAAAATAAATAAATAAATAAAAATAAAAACAAATTTATTAATTGATTAGTATTATTACATTTTTGCTTGAGAAAAATATTGCATCACTACAATACAAATACATCCAAACTAGATTAGCACCTACTCATTTATCAGTCATATGCTTTTTTTCATTCTACATAAAATTGGACCTATATGCACTTGATTGATTAATGAAAATACAACCTTCTTCCAAGATGAATCATGGAGGGAGTCATTGGTTGGCATGACATGACTCATGAACAAGGTTTTAAAAACAGAACCGAACCGGCCGATTCAACTGGTTCAACCAGGAACTGCCCGCCAGTCCAGTTCGTTCATATAGCTTGAACCGGGTCCTAATTGAACTGGTCATGAACTGGCTTTTGACCGGGGACCAGTGAACCAGTTCGACCGGACTGACCGACTTTTAAAGAAAAATTCTTTGATTTCTCTTGGAGGTGCGGGTTTTGCAGTCACAAAGCGGACATGAGATAAAGAGGAACCTCTCATGGTGGAATCTCATCTAGTTTGGGATCAGAGCTGTAGTCGGCACAAAGATCTTCGTGCTCAACAGCCAAGAAGCAAAGACTGAGGCCGGTCCAACCATGGTTCTTTTCTTTGTTGTTTCTGGGATCTCGGCGATGCTTTTCATCTTTTGTTATAATAAGTTTGTTGTTGAGATTCCGTCGCTAGTACTACTTTTTTTATACTGATTTGAAATTTTATAACTTGAATTTTTTAATCTTTTTATCACCATCATGATTTTTGAATTTTCAAAATAGAAAGAAGATCTTCGGTGATATATTACCCTTCTCTCGCTTTTTTATTTCCCTAATTCAAATCTATATCTGTAATTTATAAACCAAATTTTAAAATCTGTTATTTGAAATGAGTGTTGTTTTGATTTTCTTTTCATAATACTTTTCCGGTGAATAACAAAATTTTGGTTCATTTTTATCTATTTATTTGTGTCTTTATTTTTAAATTTTTACAACTATGGTTTATAGATAAAAGTCATTGATTTTTCATTTTGTTTTATTGTAGACTTTAAAGTTTCCTTTTTTTAAAGAAAAAAAAACTTTCTAGTATATGAAACCCAATTTTGCTTAGATTGGAATTTAATATTATTTTGACTTCAACTAAATTTTAATTTTATATTTATATTTATTAAATTTCTATTGTTCCCAATTTTTTCTGATTTTTATAGATTTTTTTCATAAGTTTATGAAATATTTTTTTTTGAAATTTATTTATTTAAAAATAAAAAATAAAAAAGGAAGATTGTTGAACTGCAAACCGGTTTGTTGATCTATCCAGTTATTAAACCCTTGCTTATGAGGTTAGCCCATGATTATTAGTCACTTAACTAGTTAGCTCCCTTGTATGATGGGCTTATTTCAATCAATTAATCATTTGTAACTTTTTCTTAATTTTTATTATTAATATTTAGTAATAAATCCAATGGGCCAGATCATCGATAGGCATGTTGGATCACCCTATCCAAGATTTGTTTGGGTCAGGCTTGGACTGGCCTATCAACCATTGATTTTGGATCATATTTGGATCGGGCTTGGGCCAAATGATTAGAGTGACTGGTGAGTGTACAACTTGAGATAGGGTGTTTGGTGTTAAGCTCTCCGGATTAAGGTTAAAGCTAATATTGGTATTCATGAAACCATCTAAAGTAATTGTAGGGTGATTTGGATCGTCATATGGGATTAGGAATTAGCCTCCTTAAGAATGGGGTTAATCTTTTTTAGGAGTTTACACAATTCAAGAACAATCAACACTAAGCCAATATAAGTGTTTAATTGCAAGGTGTCTCCAGGGGATTCATGTTCAAGATATCGTGTTCTCATTCTGATTTCACTCTAGATCTCAACATTGCTATTAGTTTATTTCATGGTGTGCATTGTAATAGATTACTATAGCACCATAGCAAGTTAGTGTCGCATCGACAAAACTGTACACGGGCATTAACACGCCCGTGTGGAAGGCCGTGTGAAGCCCTGATTTTTGGTTATGAAAGGCCGTTGAAGTGCTTTTTAGGTATCTTTTCTGCAAGTTTGAGAGGGGAAAGCAACTAGGGTTAGAAGAAAAGTCCTTTGCACTCAATGGAGCATTCCTTCACCTACTTTAATCGATTCCTCCATTATCATAGCTATTAGGGGAGTCATCGATGATTTGATTTAAAGGTGGTGTACCTAGCTTCATTGGAGGGATTATTGAAGATGTTGGGATGACTCTTGAAGACCATCATCACTGATTCAAAGGGGATTTTCTTTATGGATTTTTCTTGCTTTCATTCATTCATTGATTAAATTTTGTATTTCTCTATGGAGAATTAAACCTGTAGTGGGTACTCGGGCATGTGAACCCTAGAATCTAATCTTGTATCGACTCTTATTGTGCTTTCTTTAATTGAGTTTTTATGTTGAGTTTCAATCTTTTCTATTCATTGCCATGCAATCTCTATTAGCTATCTAGCTTGATTGTATCTTCTAATCAGTCTAGTGATGAGAGAGATCACTGCTAGGGTTAAATTCACTGAGATTGAAGAGAGTTGAGAGGGTGAGCCGTGATGTAGGAAAGCGTCCCTTTTCCCTTCCGATTTGATTTACCCTACATTTATGTTCTAAGAACTCTTTGCAATCATATGTGGTGTGAGATGTCGAGAGAACTCTCCATTGGATCTAGTATGGGATCAGGGATCTTTCGTCTAGAGATAGGGTTTGATATATTTTTAGGAATCGGGTTTATTACTTGGGATACGTAGAACTCCAAGCAATCATATGTGGTGTGAAGCATCGAGAGAACTCTCCAACGGGATCTCGTAGGGGAATAGTCATCATTTTTCTAGGTTTAGGGACCAGTGTGTCTTTGGATTTCCCATGACTCAACCATACTCATTTAGGAAGTATAATATTAGTCCAACACTTATCATAAGATTTTAGGGGGAACATTGTCCGGGTACCCATTTATCATGATTAATTCCTCTTTACTTCTCTATTTGCTTGCTTATTTTTTCTTGTTTGCTTATGTAATTGGTCACTTCATTCTATTGTTTAGGCTAGATAATGAGTTTTATAGCTATTGCTACTACTCATGTTCTCTGTGGATTCAACTACCCAACCTATTGGATAAACTTTATTATGAGATGACCCTTGCACTTATTATCATGCAAGGGATGTGTTACTCATCTTTAGCCCCACCACAAAGCCCCCAACCCTTGACTTTAGCAACAGTCTAGCTAGGATTAAGGAGCATCAGAGTTGAGAGGGTTTCGTCCTCCTTTAGATTATAAAGTACATGGGCATCCAGGTGCCATCTCAACCATAGTCTTCTTCTTGTAGCACGGGGAACGTGAGGGTGGATACTGAGCACCTTGACAATAAGGACAACATTGAGAGCCAAGACTTTTGATCTTCTTCACCCGACTTCCTTTTATTGTTTTGTACTTGTTATTTTATTTTCATATGCAATGTACTTTGATAGTTAGGAGGAGGTGTCCCATGCTAAACTGTTCTTTATTACTTTTGTATTTTCGGTGCTTCATATTTCATATTTCATATTTTCTATTCTCTTATCTTTTATTTCTTAAGCTTCACACATCTCTTTAATGCTTGTTGATGAGTGCATGAACTATATAGTTTTCATGTTATAGACTCATGCACTTAGTTTGTATTTTAGCATGAATTTTTCTATTGTTTGGTTATGTTAGGTATTTTGTATTTATTGAGTAGGTATTTAAGTAATTGAGTTAAAAAGAATGAAATTGAAGTGAATTAGATTAATTCAAGCAAGAAAGTACAATTTGGGAGAAGTGTGTGGCTAGAGCACAAGCGTGCTTAGGGCCATGCAGTTAACGGATAAAAAGAAAATTCAAAGCACAACCAAAGCATGGTTCCCATACGCAGTGCATGACCATGCTTATTACTGGAGTTCCAAAATTTTAGAAGGTTCAAGTCTCGAGCACTGCAACATTTAGCTCAGGTCAAGCACACCTCAAACACAGTGTGCACTAGCTTTTTATTTGCAGTATAAGGCTGACAACTACGGTTTTAAAAAGGAATTTTTGTGAAAGCTTCATTGGAGGCTAGTTCTAGTGGAGATTAAACAAACCAAATCAAATTGAAAGTGACGCCACTCCTACTACCATTGGGTACCAAATTGAAGGCTAAATTGATGATCAACTCAGGAGATTTCGTCATCCATTGAGAGAAGAGCATTGAGGGAGTTCTTCCTATGCCTTGATTGATGTTTCTAGCATTGGATTTTTTTTATGAATTCTTGTATTATGTGAGGATATACCTTTATTGGTGCTTTGGGCCATTGAACTTTGAGATGATTTGTAATTGACTTTTTTTTTTACTGGCTATTTGAGTTGTTATTGCGAGCCCTCTTTGTTGCTTCATGCTTGTGTTTGCTAGTATAAAGTCCCCAAACACACACTTGATTTGCATGGTTAGGATTGAGAAATCAATCATGTATAGATCACACATAGATGATAGAAGTTGAGAGCACGCCTAGAGTTGGGTTGTATAGTGTTGAACTCTCTAAATTAAGGTTAAACCTAATAGTAGTAGTCACGAGACCTTCTAATGCAATCATAGCGCACCTTGAGAAGGGGTCAAACTAATCTAAGTGCCTCCACCATCCAAGAATACTCAATCCTTAGACAATATAGGGAATCAATTGCAAGGTAGTCTCAAGAGGATTTGGGTGCAACGTACCATGTTCTTATCTTGATTTCACCTTAGATTCCCCATTACTTTTGACTTATTTCATTACTCTCTTAGTTTAGGAACTTAATAAACATCATTCAGTTTATTGACTATATAATATAGGTGAAATTAGTACTAGGAGCATCAGTTCTTGTGGGATTGCCTACCCTACCTTAGGGTACACTTTTACTACTTGCGCGAGCCATATACTTATGGCATGTATGAATAGTCTAGGCATTATCACTTCTCAAGATGGAATTGGGAAATCATGGACTTTAGAATACATGGAAATGGACTCCCATATTGAGAGCATCAACAAAAAATTCTCCATATTATCAAGAAAGTCCAAACCTCGTTTTCCCACCCTTTATGTCTTACTCTTCATAATTCTTTCAATACATTGTGTACATTGAGAACAACGTACAATTCAAGTGTGAGGGTGGGGTATATTTGTGATTGAGCTTATTGTTTATGATGAGTATAGACCAAGGATGACCTATAATGTAAGTTTGGGAGACTTTTAGTCTAGGAAGACACTAGTGTTGAATGTGTATTTCCGAAATTTATTTTGCAATTTCACCTTCACTCAACAACCTACACTATTTTTTAGCACAAAAATCTAACCTTGTTACAACTTGTTTGCTTAGGGAGGGAGTTTGCTAGGTTAACCATTAGTGAGTGAGTTTTCTTTTTATTTATAGAAAGAGTTAGATAAAATAAAACCGATAAATCGAATACCCTTATGGATGCCCTACCAGGAAAATATAAATAGAAAGATGGTTGAAAGACCTATTACCTGCATTACAAATGCGCATTTGATGACCTATTGGGAGAAAATTCAAACCTTTCTGAGGAGTGTATGAAGCTATGACCCAGTAAATGAAGTACAGAGTGGGTGTTTGTAGATAATAAGCTTTGTACTAACTTGGTTGGACTTGAGTCGGCAAGGCCACAATTGGAGGGGTTAACACACACGCACGTGGGGAGTATAGGGGGACGGTGAGACTTGTTTTCTTGAACCTTGATGATTATTTGGCACTTCATTTTCTCCTACGTATGAAAAAATCCTATTTGTTTGAGGTTAGAGGTTATGCACTTATCTACTTTTTCAGATTTCATATTTTTACTCTTTCTTTGCTTAAAAGACAAGCAAAAGCTCAAATGTGGGGTATTTGATGAGTGTTTAGAAATATCTATTTGCATATTATAAATTTATATACTTAGCATGTCTTTAGCATGAATTCTTCTATATTAGTATTGTGTTGAGTATTTTATGTTGAATGAGTAAGTATTTAGGTACTTGGACAAAAAGAATGAAAATTAGAGTAAATCAGAGCGAATCAAGCATCAATGCACAATTCAAGTAAAAAAACACCACTAGAACACGAACACATTTAGGCCATGTAGATCATAGGTGCAGGGAATTACTAAGCATACCCAGCGCTATATTCAGCTTGCTTAGAGCACGATTGTCCTGAAAGGAGCACTTGTGTGCTTTTTGACTGTGATGAATTCTAGAATTTAGAAATCATAAAGATTTGAGTCCTAAGTGCTACAAGCAAGAGCACTGGCCAAGCACACCCCAAACACAGGCATGCACTATTTTTTTACCTACAATATAAAACCATGACAATTAGGATTTTTAAGTGGTTTCAAAAAGGGATCAGAGGGAGCCAATTGAAGATGAGTTGACACCACTTTAATGGCACTTTTCTTGTAGGATTAAAGGCATCATCCATAACTAGAGAAGCAGTGAAGGAGATTTTCCTATATTTTCATTCATATTTTGATCCTTGGATGTTAATATGGATTTCTGTAATATGAAAGGTTGATGAGTGTACAACATGCATGTATTTTATATCACTTTGTACACTCATTCGGCATGTATTAGAATCATATTGTGGAATTTGATGCTAAATGTAGTGTGTTTCACATTCTTTAGCTTAGGGCAGCATTTTAAGATGATAGAGAGCCAGAAGAAGTATTTTAGACCTCAAACGATGAAATTGGAGCTCTCTTAGCATCATTTGAACAAAGATAAGGTAAACTGGGTGGCTTATAGTCAGCTTATGGCTAACCTTATGGTTGTAAGTCAATTCCAAAGGACCTTGCGGGCATGCTTATGACCCGTAAGAGGGATTCAGAGCCAATTCAGAGGACCTTATGGCAAAGGCTTATGCCCATAAGAATGTCCCTGTGAGGATCACCCAAAGTAGCTTACGACTAAAGCTTACGCCCGTAAGGGCGGTCACAATAAGCAGAATAAGTGAAGTTTATGGTCCATCGCTCATGCCCGTACGTTCGACCAGTAACACAAAATGAAGACCTTACGGTGTGATTTACGGCAGTAAGTTTTCCCCTAAGGCTCATGACCATCTTCTCTAGCTCCCTTATGGTCACATCCTTACACCCGTAATCAGTCAGGTATTAATAGAACTTATGAGTATATTTAGGGCATTCAATTCTTTCTTTTGGGGCATATTAGAGGTGAAGTTAGAGAAGACAAGAGACAAATATCCAGCAGTTAAGGGGCGATTTCAAGTGGGATTCGGATCAACATTCAAGGGGATTGAAGATTATAGCTATCAAGTTCACCTTGGTGGTGAGCGTGGAAGCTTTCCTAGGGCTTCTCTAGCTATCCTCTATCAAAACGATTGAGAAGGGGGATGGCTTTCATGTTTCCTACTATTATTTGTATGTTGGATACTTGCCCCTCATTAATGGAGGGTTAATTTGTAGATGTTTAGGCATCATTGAACTCTAGAGTTTATACTTTTGATATTGGTTGTTGAATTTTTTATGCTTTAATTGCTTTCTTAATTGCAATCATTTTTCATTTAAACCTAATTGCGTGTTTGAATGCTTGGTTGCTAACTAGGTGAAAGCCTACCTATCATGTTTGGTGTGTTACGTGACGAGAAGAAATTCCTACCTAGCATAGACATGCCGCAATTCAAGAGGATAGTGAGTATACCTCTGGGTAGGGTACTTTGGAGACGTCATCTCTCACAATCCTTCCAAGTGGGTTAGTAATAATCTCCGTGCTCTTTGCAATCATGTGGAGTGGATTTTAGGAAAAATCACATCTCTACTTTGTATTCAGATTAGGGATAATCTCTCTCTACAACGGATATTATCTACTTAAGAGATTGTTATTACCTCACAATAAGGTTTCATAGAGTGTTAATGTGATTGTGTGGATGTCTGTATCAACGCTGCACCTATTCATGTTACTCTTCTCCTAAGAAATCGGGGTCTAGTATATATAATTCTGAAAATCTCTCGGTTCAAATAGGATTATATGCATAAACAACCTATGTCATGTACTTTATAACACTAGATGGAAGCTATGCCCGGACAACGCTTTGTTCTTTAACTTATCTCCTATTATTTTCAGTATTTTCTTATCTTTGCTTGCTTTTGTTTACACACACAACATTTGATCACTTAGGCTATTTTTCGGGCTTTAAAAGTTACTACTAGTATTCACTTTCTTCTTTATGGATAGACACTTTTGCTTTTACACACACTTTATTACGTGATCGACATGTACACTTGCGTCCCTATTAGAGGTAAAATATTTATTGGTGCCTTAGATTAATGTACCTTGAGATAAACTTGTAGTTGGATAATATTGGCTAGTTGATATGTTTCTTGTGAATCATCTATGTACTTGATGCTTGTAATTGCTTGTGCAAGAGCCACAGTTACATTTATTAACTACATGACTTTGATTGAGAAATCAATCATGTATATGTCATCGCATATGTGATAGAGGATGAGTGCACACCTAGAGATAGGGTGTATGGTTTTAATCTCTCCGGATTAGGGTTAAACCTAGTAGTGGGATTTATGAAACCATCTAATGTAATCATATGGTGATTGGGATCATCATATACGATTAAGGATTAGCAGCCTTGAGAAAGGGTTTAATCTATTTTAGGAGTCTGCATGCATAGTCCAAGAACTCTGAACTCTTAGCCAATATAAGGATTCTATTTGCAAGGTAAGGTACCATGTTCTCATTCTGATTTCTATCACCATCACTATTAGTCCATTTCATTGTTTTCTTACTTTAGGTAACTCAACAATCATCATTCAATTCATCATAATGATAATAGATGATTAGTACTATGAGCACCAGTCCTTGTGGGATCAACTATGCTACCTTATGATACACTTTACTATTTTTATGACCCATATACTTGGGTTTAATATGCATTAGAAAGGGTGTATCATGCCAAAATGGATAACCAAAGAAGTACAAGTATAATCCTACATGGAAATTACTACTAGGAACAAGATGCAGAACTTACAAATATTACAATACTAAAATAAAAATGAACCTATTTTTGTAGCTTGATTCTTTCTTCACTTATTCAATCATCATTCAGATTAATAAACTTTACATAATAAAGGCAATATACATGTACCTTAATTCTTGTTTGGCCTAATTACTCATTAGTGGGATTAGTTTAAGAAGCATTAGTTTCACTTTTCCATTATCATTAAATTCCTTTTCACGATAATTTATTGAAGGTTGATAAGTGTATAATTAGACATAATTTTATATTATTTTATATACTTATTTGGCATGTATTAGGGTGTTTATTTCGGAGAATATTAACTAAACGCTGATCCATAATTGGGTGGCTGGGCACTGGGCAAACGTAGGCAGAGATTGTTGCTCCCAAATCCATCTTCTATATATATATATATATATATATATATATATATATATATGTGTGTGTGTGTGTGCTGCCACACCACCTGCCTTGCCTT